>NC_090375.1:143293978-143596163 GCF_036365525.1 Heterodontus francisci
GGAGGATAATACATTGAATATGGAGGCTGATGGGGTGGAAGGTGAGGACAAGGGGAACTCTACCATTGTTCTGGGAGTGGGGGAAGGGATGAGAGCAGACGTGCGTGAAATGGAATGGACAAGGTCGAAAGCCCTGTCAACCACGGTTGGGGGAATCCTCAGTTGAGGAAAAAAGACATATCAGAAGAGCTAGTATGAAAGGTTACATCATCCGAACAGATGTGATAGAGATGGAAAGTGGAATAGAGTCTTTACAGGAAGTGGGGTATGAGGAAGTGTAGTCAAGGATGGTAGTCTGTGGGCTTATAGTGAATATTGGTTGATAGCCTATCCCCAGAAATGGAGACAGAAAAGTAAATGAAGTGAAGGGAAAAGTCGGAGATGGACCATATGAAGGCAAGAGCATAGTGGAAATTGAATGCAAAGTGGATGAGATTTTCCAGTTCAGGGCAACAGCATCTGTTCTGACGATGCAACCTTTCATACGAGCACTTCGGATATGTCTTCCTTTTTCCTCAACCAAGGATTCCACCCTCGTTGTGGTTGACAGGGACCTTGGCCATGTCAAATCTATTTCACGCACTCTGCTCTCACCCCTTCCCCTTCTTCCCAGAACCACGATAGGGTTCCCTTGTCCTCCCTTCCACCCCACCATACTATGCATTCAATGGATTATTCTCTGTCATTTCCACCACCTCCAACCTGATGCCACCAATCACATCTTCCTCTCCCCTCCCCTCCCCATTCAGCATTCCAAAGGGGCCATTCCATCTGTGACACCCTCCCCTTCCCAAGGCACCTTTCCATGCAAGCGTAGGAGATGTAACACCTGCTCTTTTACCTCCTCCCTTCTCACCGTCCAAGGCTCCAAACACTCCTTCCAGGTGAAACAGAAATTTACTTTTACTGCTATCAAATTAGTATACTTTATTCACTGCTCCCAATGTGGTGTCCTCTACACTGGGGAGACTAAGCACACACTGAATGAACGCTTTGTTGAACACTTGTGTTGAGTCCACAAGCATGACCCCAAGTTTTCAGTCTGTCATTTTAATTCTCCACCTTGTTCCCACTCTAAGCTTTCTGTCCACGGCCCCTGCAGGATCCAATGAAGTTCAACACAACTTTGAGGAACAGCATCTCATCTTTCAACAGCGCACTTTACAGCCTTCTGGACTCAACATTGAGTTCAACAATTTTAGACTGTAAGCTCTATCCTCATTTTGTTTCCTTTTTCTTTGCTGGGTTGGTTTTTTCCCCCTTATTTCGCTTTTTGTTTTCCTTTTTCTTTGCTTTTGGACAGCAGCTCTTCATGCTTTTACCATTCACACCTCCTCTAGATGCATCTTTTGTTTTTTACTTGTCCCATTACCACTCCCTTTGGCCTTGAAACATGAGCCCTTTTATCATTTAATCTCTCCTGCCCCTACACCCTATCACAGAACTTCCCCTTTGTTCTTTTTCCCAAACATTACATTTCTAGCTTTTTCCAGTTCTGATGAAAGTTCACAGACCTGAAAAGTTAACTCTGTTTCTCTTTCTACAGATGCTGCCAGATCTGTTGAGTATTTCCAGCATTTTCTGTTTTTAAAGCAATACAATGCTAGGGATGGAGTTGAGGGGTGCTATAATTAGCGTTCACATTCCAGGGCTTTGAGTCGGTAAAATCTGGCATGCTTCCTGCACCTGGTCAGTATTCAGTGATTCTCTGCTGGAAGTATGTATGATAACTGAAGACAGGAAATGACCCGATAGTCATATCTTGTGTTGCCACTCACTAACCAAACCCATGCATGAGAAATGGTCACTTGGTATTGGAGCAATGGATAGCCATCGCTCCTGGAAACAAACCAGCCAGAGTTTCCACCTTCAAGAGAAGATGGGTAATTGAAATAAAATCAGAGTGAATTGGAGTGGAAAATCATTCATACTTGCCTTTGAATCTTTAAACATTATTTTTGCTGACATGATCAACCTTTTCTCAAGGAACATTGGAACAGGAGTAAGCCATTCAGCCCCTCGAGCCTGTTCCACCATTCAATTAGATCATGGCTGAGATGTACCTTAACTCCATTTACCTGCCTTAATTCCACAACCCTTAACAAATGCCCTCACCTGGCAAAAATGTATTGATCTCAATTTTGAAATTTTCTATTGGCATAGCCTCAACAGCTTTGTGGGCGAGAGAGTTCCAGATTTCCATTATCCTTTGTGTGAATAAGTGCTTTCTGACATCACCCCTCAATGGCTTAGCTCGAATTTTAAGGTTATGCCCCATTGTTCTGGACTCCCTCACCAGGGGAAATAGTGTCTCTCTACCTATTCCTTTAATCATCCTAACCAACTGATCACTTCAATCTGTTTTCTTTGCTGACTTATTTGATTTCAATGGGGTAGCAGGGAAGGTACTACAATTAGTCTCAGTGACTGAAGATAAAGGTCAATAGTGTCTCCCATTTTAATTGCTATCCAGTGGATTGTTGCTGGAAATACAAATGTATGGACATCAGTTGAAGACAGGATTGGGCTCAGTGATGATCATTTTAGTTGAGTAGCATGAAGGATAACCATTGAAGGGTTTCCAATACCTATGATGAGGCAATACCTTGAGAAAAGGAGAAATGATGAAAACAGAAATGAAAGGGAGGATGAGATGCAGACCGAAAGCTTACAAGGTGTCCTGTGAAATTTCAAACAGCCCTGTGGTTTTGCAAATCTGCTCAATATTTGCCCAAAGGTTTTCCATTGCAGTACCAGACATATTTGAGGTTCAAGGTGATGCATTTATTACACAAGGCAGAACTTGATAAAAGCTTTTAAAGTCACTAATTAATAAACTTCAGAGCTTTCACAATCTTCCTCCTGTACATTATTCTAACAAAGCGACCACTATTACAATGATGTATTTGTATTAATGAAAGCAGCACTGTGCTACACAGAAATTTCAAAGGATGCATCACCTTGATAATAACACATTGCCATTATTTTCAGTATTTCTGCTGCATACAAACATTCACTTTGAACAAAACCAAGGATAATATTTTTTGATTTTTTTTTTGAATTAGCTTTGTGTTCAATGTGAATGGAACATTCCCTAGATTGACTGTATTAAGTGATTTCAGAGTGGAACATCTCTTACTGTGGCCATGTAACATTACCAATCCCATTTTCATGTTATTATTCAGTTATTTTAGTAAGACTGCTACTTTTATGTTGAAATACTGTCAATGGGCAACCATTAAGAACATTCTTGAAAGGGGCCAAATCCATTTCACTTATTTTTTTTTAGTTTAGAGATACAGCATTGAAACAGGCCCTTCGGCCCACCGAGTCTGTGCCGACCATCAACCACCCATTTATACTAATCCTACACTAATTCCATATTCCTACCTGTCCCTACATTTCCCTACCACCTACCTATACTAGGGGCAATTTATAATGGCCAATTAACCTATCAACCAGCAAGTCTTTGGCATGTGGGAGGAAACCGGAGCAGCCGGAGGAAACCCACGCAGACACAGGGAGAACTTGCAAACTCCACACAGGCAATACCCAGAATTTAACCCGGGTCACTGGAGCTGTGAGGCTGCGGTGCTAACCACTGCGCCACTGTGCCGCCCTTAAAGTTATCACAAAGAGAAGACTTTCATCCCCTCAGTCTGGACTGCATTCAAACCCAGATCCACTAGCTGAAAAGAATGTGCTCTCACCAGCATGTGACCTTGATTCTAATGCTGAGCAGAAACCCACTGAGGTGAAAGTATCTCCGCTGATGGAAGGTGCAGGAGAGACATGGAGCAGTGCATCCTCTGAGTGCTCCTCCTCCTCAGAGGACAGCTATCCCCCTGTGGCTGCAGTCTCCTGTGCACACCAACCTGCATGATAGAAGACAAACATGTGTGAGTTAGGCTAAGCAGATCTCCTAATGCCAACTAAAGGCCTGCTATCCAACCTGAACCCGACGGGACCGACGACATGTATCGGGTTTGGGTCGGATCGGGCCCCTCTTCCGGATCCGGCTCTCGGGCTCAGGTCGGGTCGGGTCGAGTCCGGGTTGGGCCGGACACACATGGTAAGTGCTCTGCTGGTAAGTATTGAAATTAAAAAACTTATCTGAGCTGGGAGTCCAGGACGAAACTGAGTCTGCGCAGTAAGTGAGTGACGTCACTATGATGTCATCACGCATGCGCTGCAGCTTCCTGCAAGTTCGGTGTCAGGAAGGTAAGTAAAGGGATGGTCGGGTCGGGCTCCGGTCGGGTCGAGTAGTGGCGGTTTAGGGTCAGGTCGGGTCGGGCTCAGGGCAAAATAGGAAGGACTCGGGCCGGGTCGGGCTCTGGTCCACTGTGGTTCAGTCGAGTTCGGGTCGGGTTCGTTTTCCCGACCTGAGCAGACCTTTAATGCCAACCATATGTGATGTGGGTCTTCAAAATTAATTATGTCAGTGGAAGCCAATCCTCACTCTCTTGCACAGAGACTCCAGTCTCCCTGTCTGAAATTGCATGGCCGCCCTGGGTCCCCGCCAATTCCAAGGCCTCTTCCTCGGTGGTGGTGAGAGGACACAGATCAGGAACTCCTCCACTAGCCCAGCCCATCTCCCTCCTGTTGTGGGCACTCTTGTTGTGCAAGAGGAAGGATGGAGATAGTAGAGATTGGCAGAGAGATCAGCATGACAGTTCTGCTAGTATCAGCCCCTCGTCCCCTACTGGAGGATCTGATATATTTATGCTTACAGATGCTGTCAGGGGACTTAAGGGGGTGAGGTATGAAGGAAGGTGGCTTGTGGCTGAGATGCAACCATACAGAATCACAGAATCGCAGAACTGTTATAGTGCAAAAGGAGGCCATTCGGCCCATCGTGTCCGCACCAGCTCTCTGAAAGAGCAATTCCCTCAGTTCCATTCCCCTGCCTTCCCCCCATAACCCTGCACATTCTTCCTTTTCATATAACTGTGTAATTCCCTTTTGAATGCTTCAATTGAACCTGCCTCCACCACACTGTCAGGCAGTGCATTCCAGACCTTCACTACTCGCTGCATGAAAAAGTTTTTCCTCATGTCACTTTTGCTTCTCTTACCAAATACTTTAAATCTGTGCCCTCTCATTCACAAGTGGGAACAGTTTCTCTCTATCTACTCTGTCCAGACTCCTCATGATTTTGAATACCTCTATCAAATCACCTCTCAGCCTCCCCTTCTCCAAGGAAAACAGTCCTAACTTCTGCAATCTATCTTCATAACTGAAATTCCTCATCCCTGGAACCATTCTCGTGAATTATTTCTGTACTCTCTCCAATGCCCTCACGCCTTTCCTCAAGTACGGGGCCCAGAATTGGATGCAATATTCCAGCTGAGGCCGAACTACTGTCATATACAGGGCTACAGGCCCTGTATACAGCATAGAGGGCTATGGGCTAAGTGCAGGAATATGGGATTAGAATAGTTGCTGTATGGCCGGCACAGACATGATGGGCCGAAGGCCTGTTTCTGTGCTGTATAACTATGAATCTATGACAAGTTTAACATAACTTCCTTGCTCTTGTACTCTATGCCCCTATTAATAAAGTCCAGGATACTGTATGCTTTACTAATCGCTCTCTCAACCTGTCCTGCCACCTTCAATGACTTATGCGCACATACACCTAGGACCCTCTGCATCTGTCGGAATGCGGTAATACCCTAGCCCCTCTGCCATCGCCATGTTAGTGCCACCCTCACCATATTGCACACCCTCCCGTGTAGGCATATGCAATCCCCAAAAAGGCGAGCGGTGCAGAGCACTCACCTTGGCCAAACGCTGCAGGTCATTGACCTTCTTTCAGCACTGCACCCAGTTGCATTGGGTGACCCCACAGCTGCTGACCACTTCAGCAATTTCTACCCAGGCTTGCTTGGTTAGGCGGGAGCACCTCTTCTTGCCATCGCTGGGGAAGCACCTTTCTCTTACAGCCTGGAGGAGTATCTGCAGGGAGGCATCACTGAACCGTGGGGCCACACTGTGCCTTGCTTCAGCCATTCTGTGCTTTCGTCCTCGGGGAGGGGGGTTTGGGGTCCATGAATCAGTTTAATGATGTTTTCACCAGTCAAATGAAAGTTTCCAGGGACTCTAAGGCAGTCGTGAATGTAGGGCTGGCAGGGCTTTAAATATGGCTGGTGCTGTAATTGGCAATTTGCCTCCGTCTCACGCCATGTGATTGGGGGGGGTGGGGGTGGGGACCTGCACCTCCACTCCTCCACTATGCAAAATGGCCACCCACCTTGTGATCGTGGTGGCATAGCCACCCACATGATGGACGGGAATGGCCCCCATTTCCGGGCTTGCCGTCAGTCTCGGTGGAAGGTTCATTAAGTTCAGCCCAACAACTTTCAGAGCCCATGCCCAAAACAGGCATTAAGCTATTTGCATAGGCAAATAATGGGTCTCATGCCTGCTTGAGGCCCCCCGTGCAAAATTCAGTTGCCCTAAACATATTCTCCAAAAAGATAAATTTCGTAAGTATCCTTACCTGAATGTGGAGCTGGGAGGAGCAGGAGTGTTCATTGCTCCTCCATCCCACCCCCCACCACCGCTGACGACTTTAACTAACACCCACCAACCCCACTCCACCCCCACCCATTTTCGGGTGGGCCACGGACCAACCCCAGCAGGCAGGCGTGAATGATTTTCTGCAACTTTATATCTTTGAGAAACATAGCTGAAGGACATTGCCCAATAATGCATGACACCACCAAAGCTGAAAAGAATTATTTAAAAAATGAAGCAAAAGAGGAAGTATTGATTACACAATGGCAATTTTGAACTTTAAACACTTATAAATTGTAGGAGAAAAAGAAGAAGAATGAAAAAATTAAGGAATTAAAAATTGGATGAAGAGCTAGGGAATAAAATGGATGGGGAAGATAGAAGTAAAATTAAATTCGAAGGAATGATTATAAAATGAGGCTAAGGTAATTAGGGAGTGTATACAAAAGGTCTCAGCGACATTGAAATATCTATACGAGGTGTTCATAATTATACCCCAGTGATTCAAAAATATCTACTATCTAACTGAATTTTCACCTAATTGCCAGCAGGCATACTGACTGCTAATATTCAAAACACAGCCACAACTAGGTTGATAATACAGTAGTAGCTAATCAGATGATATACACCAAGCATTAAAAATACTCTCCCTCAAAAATACAGTGAAATAATAACATGTATGCATAATCTTGACAATGATTGATCTTAGAATGGAAGTCCACAGTTAAATTTTTGCATTCTAGAATGGTTGCAGGAAAAGAGTATTAAGAGGCAGGGAGGCTTCCTCTTACTTCCATGATGACTAAAAACAATCTTGGCAGAAAGGTCTCAACATGCTTTCTAATTAATGAATATCAATGTCTCAGACTTAAGTCTGGTCCCTTATGTGGCATTATAATCAATCAGTTCCTGGAAACTTGCCAGAATCTATCCTGAACTGTCAGTAGGATATTACATCTGAACATTGTGTATAACATTGCAACATTTTGCAGTAGCCAAATTTGGCTTGTCTCATTGGGCTGGATTTTACTGGGCCCCCAACGTCGGGCTCTGTGGCGGTGGGGGTGGGGGGGGGTGGGGGGTGGGGGCGGGCCGGAAGATGGATCCAGCACAGGCCAACCAAGGAGCCTGATACTGGGAGGGCCAGACCCAATCGTCCTGGCTCCATGGAGGCTCCATGGCGGCCTCCCCCCCACCCCTCCCCCCCACCACTAGGTGACAGGAACTGAATTTCAATATTTAAATCAATGAGATGAATAAATTTAAATAAACTTACCATCAATCTTCCAGGCCCACCGCAATCATCAGTGTGGTGGCCGGCACAGGAGTGCCTTCAATTCCCCATCTGGGGAAAGCAGGTGTGACACTGTTGGGGAGGAGTAAAGATTTTTACTGCGTGGGGAGGGGGTAATGGGGTCAAATAATCATCACCAGTGTAGGGGATGGTGGGAAGGGGTGAACTTCAAACTTTGTACACTCTGGGGGCAGAGAAAGGTCAGATTTCAAAGGTACGTGTTTTGTGGGGGAAGGGGGAAGGGCTAATACCTAAATACGTAATTTTTATTGGGGGATGGGAAAGGGGCATTAGGATTTTAGTTGATACATTTTGAGGGGGTGTATCTTTATAAATTTTAATTTGCCAGCAGAGCTGGCTGCCCTTTAAAAATGGCGCCAGTGCCTGCGCACCGGCAGCTAACGCCATTGTTGGTGATGGACAGCCCGCCTCCTCCACATGATTTGGGGGGAGAGGGGTGCAGGCCGCCCCTGCTATTTAAATGAGCTGCTGAGCGCGGCCCACATGTGCTGGCTGTCATTTTTTTTGCCCGCCGCTGAGTGTGACAGTGGGCTCTTAAAATACAGCCCATTGTTTCCTAATAGTGAATAGAAAGTTGATAGCATTTGACCATGAGGCTTCTGCTCCGTGGATATTCTGCAAGGAAAAAAAACACTTAAAACAACTGTTAGAAACAATATGTGATATATTTTAACATCTTTAATAACTATATTTCAATACTGTGATAGTTATGTACTTTATACCGGAACTGATCTGATCACCTCCAGACATCAACTTTAGAATTTACTCTGAAAAATATCCCAGTGAGTGATGTCAGACTTGATAATGTGTGACTGTCTGGGAGATAGCTACATACATTTAAACAGCTGTTTGAATGAAACCCAGCTGAACAACAGCAATAAGATTAAAAAATAAACGTATTCTTCATTCGGTCCTGGAGTTCAACACAGAAACATATTTTGAAAAATTATTTCCAGATGTGGATAGAAAGTTTCTCCAGCACATGATTAGAAAAGGGGTAACTTTACAGTTAAGTATTATCAATGACCCCCCACATATTGCTCAACTCACGTACTGTGGAGATTAGGGAAGTTAAGGAAGCTGTGGAGAGGTCATGATACTGCAAATTGTATATGGTCCCCTGGAAGAATGGCCACCTTTTGTAGTTACCTCTGTTTAATTTCCTTTTTGTAAAAGGTCTTACTTTTTCAAATATTTCTATTTATGGGACTTATGGAAAATAAATGGTATAGACTGAAGAGAAATAGTCCCAAATCTGTCTAAAGAGTCTGATCTCACCAGCAGAATGTTATGGTTAGTGCACTCTCAACAAGATTCCCTTGGCTAATACCATCCCTCGTCCACCTTCAGTGTTCTAACTGCAGCTTGGAGTAATAGCAGACAATGTTATTGCAAGACAAGGCATTAATGAGACATCAGAAAAATTTGATGTAGCTTCAAAAGCCTTTGACAGCTATTTTAACCTGAAGAGCAATAAGATTCTGAAAAGGACAAGATTAAACAGAAGGATCCAGAAGCCAGGTGAAACAGTCGATGCTTTCATTAATGACCTTTACAGACTAGCTGACAGATGTGAATATGGAGAGCTAAAAGCAGAGTTATTAAGAGACTGCATTGTAGTAGGTATTGCTGATGAATCCCTATCAAATTTATTGCAGTCAAAGGAACACATCACCTTAGACATAACAATTCAGCTGGTGAGACAAGCAGAGGGCCAGAAGAAGAACATAGCAATCCTGAGAGGTAAAGAAAGACTGTGGTTCAGGAAAACCTCCAGCAACCATACAGTTCCTTAATCACAGTGCTGTAAAAGAAGCACCAGAAAAGGTGCACTGGGGGGGGGGGTGGTGGCAGGGGATGGTGGGGGGTGGGGGGGGGCGGTGCGGTGAGAGTGCAAGACACCATAAAATCCTGCCAGCGCTGTGGCACCAAAAACACCCACAGGCATGAACAGTGTCCTGCAAAAAAAGCAGAATGCTTCCATTGTAAGAAAATAGGGCATTTTGGGAAGATGTGCCAAAGTAAAACCTCTACTCCCACAGGTTCGAAAGAAAAAGTTTCCAAGCATAGAGTTGTTAATGAAGTCAAACAATCTCCATCAGGAGAGGAATCAAAAAACTTCCTTGGTGAGATCAATGATTCTCATCAGACATTTTTGTCTGCAGATATATATGTCACTGGACATATCACCAATTTTAAACTGGACACTGGAGCAAGTGTAATGGTTTTATCAGGCAACAAACTGTGGTTATCACTGCATTACCTGCAACCAACAGAAACTCAGTTACATGACCCAGGAGGGATTGACCTGAAAGTCAAGGGAAAGGTGCAAGCAACAAGGGAAAGCAGATATTGGGAACACTATGTTCTACAGAATCAAGAATTCGCTCTCTAAAGTAGAAGAGCTTGTATTGATCTTCATCTTATACAAAAAGTGGAAGAAGTTAAGCAACAAGAATCCAGGAGTCATTTCCAAAAATAATTCCTAAACTACAGATCTACCCTATTGCTATGTAGATTAGTACCATCCGAACTGTTGATGGGAAGGAAGCTTAGAACACAACTTCCTATCCTACCAAAAAATTACTTCCAGTGCTAAAAGTCCAGGATTATCAGAGTTCAAGACAGAGAAAAATCTTACTGAAAGCAACAAGCTTACAATTAAAATAGGAAATATTGTACCAGGAACCTACCAAAGTTGACTGAAGGAGAAAAGGTATGGGTACAAGACTAAGTCAGCGAAGGAGTAATCATCCAGAGAGATACTTCAGAAGGTACTATGAGAAGAAACAGGAGAAATCTTATTCCTATTCATCAAAGACATCAATCAGTCATACATTTAGATGAACCAGATGTTGAACCAGAAATTCAAAAAGCATCGGATACGACAAACCTCAATGAAGGTCTTCCAAGTCAGGAAACAAGATATTGGAGAAAGACTAGTGATCTTCCGCATCTGACAACAACATGACCAGGGAGAATTGTGAAGCCTCCTGACAAATTGAATCTGTGATGTCAGAGACTTGGGGGAGATGGGGTAAAACGTAAAAATATAAAAATGAATGTATAAATATATATGGATAAACACTTGGGGGGGGAGGGGGGAGATGTGATATAAGGGTCTGAAAGGGTTAATGTTTGAGACAGTGTAAGGAATACCTCCCACCATGATAATGTAAGAGATCACGTGAGAGAGACTGGAGGGAGAAGTAGTGAGGCTTCAGAGAAGTCATACCCACTTATGTAAAGCTGTATATAGTTAACATGTAATAAATGATTTAATGTTAAAATCGTTGAAGACTCACTAATCTCTCCTAGCTATATTAAATAATTATACTGAGGTGGCAGCAGTCTAACCAAACGTACAACAATAAACTATGGATTTGAGAAAAGACTGTTTGCACTACCAAAACCTGCATGCTCTACAGACGATGTTTAACTACCCTATCATGAACCCTATCCAATAGTCTTTGGGAGGTGACTAACTGCATTAAACCTCTAGGATGATAAAGCTTGCTTGATCTCAGAAGATAATTGAATAAGCTCCAAGATATTATCCCAGATTTTGTGGTCAGCGGCGAAGCGCAGGCACTCACCACTGACCTCGAAGAAAGCTGCCCACAAAGATCTAGGGCTGAATTTTATTGGGTCGCCGCTGTCTGCAGCAGCACCCTTTGAACTCAACGCGGTGCCCACATTTAGCGACCGCTGCAAAGCCCCCGGGCTCATTAGCATCACTGTGCCGAGCCTCCCCCCTGATATTAAGTGGGGAGAGGCGGGACATTCAGTACAGAGAGGAACCCTTTGACAGTTGTGCAGCAGGTGCTGGGGCCCTATTTTAAGCGCCCCAGCACCTGCTTCCTGACAGCTGTCAAAGAATGCTTACCTGACTACTGAAGAGTGGGGCTGCTGTCAATCTGGCAGCAAAGCAGAAAGTGCTGCAGAAATCCAGCAGGTCGAGGAGCATCTGTGGAGAGAGAAGCAGAGTTAACTTGTCCAAGTTCACAGACCTGAAAGTTAACTCTGCTTCTCTCTCCACAGATGCTGTCTGGCCTGCTGAGTTACCCCAGCACCTTCCACTTTGCTGCCACATGCTTACCTTGCTGTGTCCCAGTGTTCTGTGAAGTTGCGATCCTCTTCTTCCACTCAAGTGTAACATTCCTTCTTGTAGGCATGCTGCACCTAGGCGAATAATCTTAAATTTGCACATTCCAGGATGTGAGACTTAAATAGACTATAAAAGGTATTACAGAGTTTAACAGAGAACACACTGACACAAATGGGAATGCACAGGTGTCAGAGCAATGTAAATACGTCTTTCACTAAATGTTCCTCAGCAATATGTGTGTCCTTTTCTCTGTGCGAGTGATGTGTGCCAGCATTTAGTGCCAATGTCACATCCCTTTGCACCATTGGCCCTTCAGAGAGCCAACTTATGCAATATCATTGCTATGCCACCATTACACATGAGCGTCTCCGCGGATGCAGTGACTTGGACATTGGTTCAGTCAGCTGCTGCCTCTAATGGTTTACACAGGGATGCTGCAGATGTGGACTGGTGCACAGCAGGTGAGCGAAGGAGATGTGTGGCTCGCAGAGATCATGCCAGTTCCTGTGGAGCAGACAGCCTTTGTCTGATAAGCCACTGCCGTACATCCCTACCTCACTGCTAGTCCTCCGTGCAGAGCCTGGGTGCCATCTCCCTTCCATGCGTCTTTCATATTGTAGATCCTCAGCGTCCTCATAGTCCGAGGAGGAATCCTATTGACGTATCTCATCATGCCAGGCATAGTTGTGCAGAGCAGCAAAGAAAGGAGCTGGCCTTTTTGGCCCGTAGTACAGGGCATCACCCTATCCACACAGGCATTGGAGGTGCTCTTTCAGCATGCCAGTCTCCTGCTCAATGGTGGCTCAGTGGCTGGCGTTGTATCTCTCCTCTGCAGCAGTGGTGGAGTCTCTCACTGGTGTCAGGAGCCATGTCTGCAAAGGATATCCCTTATCTCCAAGAAGCCACCCCTCCATCTGAGCCAGTTCAGTGAACAGCGGTGGCAGCCGGGACTGGCGCAAAACCCAGGTGTCATGGCAGCTGCCTGAGAAACAGTCACACATTTTCTGCAAGCATATGCGGTGGTCACATACCAGCTTCACCTAGATTGAGAGGGCTCCTTTAACGGTGACGTCTGTAGGTGGTAGCCTGGCAGTAGGCCTGATGGCCACATGAGTGCAGTCTACGAACATTACAACCTATGGTTCTCCGGCAATGGTGCCAGAACCAATGGCCCTCTGAGCCTGACTGTGAGAGTCCATTCTGAAGCGGACATCCTCACTGGCCCTCCGGTGCAGGGCATTGGTGACGTCTCTGATGCAGCGGTGAACTGCTGACTGTGTGACCCCACAAAGGTCTCTGGTGAGCCCCTAAAAGGCTGCAGAGGCATCAGGTTTGAGAATCGCTGCCACTATGAGGAACAAAGGCATGGGATGTAAAAGTTTAAAAGTGCAGCGGCAGCAGGAAGGAGCGAGACTGAGTGAGACTGGCAGAGTTTAAAAGTGCAGCGGCAGCAGGAAGGAGCGAGACTGAGTGAGACCGGCAGAGTTTAAAAGTGCAGCAGGAAGCAGCAAGACTGAGTGAGACCTGCAGAGTTTAAGAGTGCAGCGGGAAGGAACAAGACTGAGTGAGACCGGCAGAGTTTAAAAGCTTGGGGCAGCCGCAGCAAAGGCTCAATGAGGAAAGACCACTGTGTAAGGTCCCCCCACCAAGCTGAACTGAGGGGCTGGATCCATGGAAAACAACTCGAATTGTATCGGGAAAATTTTGCTTCCTGTAAAATGTAAAAATGTATATGGCATGACAATGAAATGGAAGAGTTGTGAGGCAACTCATGATTGTATTGAAGGAAACTGATCTCCTGTTTGAAAAGGTTTGGTAATGTACTTTTTTACAGATTTTTATGAATAAAGTATATTTTGGAAATAAAACAAAAAGAGTTTAAAAGTGCAGCGCCAGCGCGCCAGAGTTTTGAAAAAAAAAGCCAACAGTGACGTCACAGGAGAGCTGCAAGGTGATTGGTTGGTGAGTCACTGCAGTTAGGGAATAGCTCTAAATAGCTGGGTAAGTATCTCAGGTAAGAAAAGTTTAAAGTTTATTTTAAATATAGTAAGTAGTGTTTTTTTTTTTAGGGAGTTCTGTAATAATGAGGACCAGGCAAGAAGGGCCCGAGAGTAACTGATATTATTGGACATTAAGATCTTCCAGAAGGTTTAATTTAATTTAAAAGGTTAAGTCATAGCAGGAGAGCTCCAAGCCATGGTGTGCTCCTTGTGCTCCATGTCGGAAGCCGGGAACGATTCCAGTGCCCGGGACCAGCATGTGTGCAGGAAATGTCTCGTGCTGCAGCTCCTGGAAGCCCAGGTTTCGGAGCTGGATCGGCAGCTGGGGACACTATGGAGCATCCACGAGGTGGAGAGTATCGTGGATAGCACGTAGAGAGAGGTGGTCACACCGCAGGCTCAGACTCCACAGGCAGGAGGGGAATGGGTGACCACCAGGCAGAGCAAGAGGACTAGGCAGGCAGTTCAGGAATCTCCTGTGGCTATTCCCCTGCAAAACAGATATACTGCTTTGGATATGTTGGGGGGAATGGCCTCTCAGAGGAAAGCAGCAACAGCTTGTTGCACCACGGTTGGCTCTGCTGCACAGGGGAGGAGTAAAAAGTGTGGGAATGCAATAGTTATAGGGGATTCTATTGTAAGGGGAATAGATAGGCGTTTCTGAGGCCGCAAAAGAGACTCCAGGATGGTCGGTTGCCTGCCTGGAGCTAGGGTCAAGGATGTCTCAGAGCGGTTACAGGACATTCTGAAGGGGGAGGGTGAACAGCCAGTGGTCGTGGTACACATTGGTACAAATGACATAGGTAAAAGAAAGGATGAGGTCCTAAAAGCAGAATATAGGGAGCTAGGAAGTAAGTTGAAAAGTAGGACCTCAAAGTTGGTGATCTCAGGATTACTACCAGTGCCACGTGCAAGTCAGAGTAGAAATAGCAGGATATATCGGATGAATACATGGCTGAAGAGATGGTGAGAGGGGAAGGATTTTAGATTCCTGGGGCATTGGGACCGGTTCTGGGGGAGGTGGGACCAGTTCAAACTGGACAGGTTACACCTGGGCAGGACCGGCACTGATGTCCTCGGGGGAGTATTTGCGAGAGTGGTTGGGGAGGGTTTAAACTAAAATGGCAGGGGGATGGGAACCTTTGCAAAGAGTCAGAGGAGGGGGGATCAAAGACAAGAACAAAAGACAGTAAGGGGAATAAGAAAAGTGATAGGCAGCGAAATCAAGGGCCAGGATCAAACAGGGCCACAGTGAAAAATATTGGGAAGAGGACAAGTAATATTAAAAAGATAAGCCTTAAGGCTTTGTGCCTTAACACATGGAGCATTCGCAATAAAGTGGATGAATTAATCACGCAAATAGATGTAAACGGGTGTGATATAGTCGGGATTACGGAGACATGGCTGCAAGGTGACCAGGGATGGGAAATGAACATCCAGGGATATTCAGTATTTAGGAAGGACAGACAAAAAGCAAAAGGCGGTGGAGTTGCATTGCTGGTTAAAGAGGAAATTAACTCAATAGTGAGGAAAGATATTAGCTCTGACGATGTGGAATCTGTATGGGTCGAGCTGAGAAACGCTAAGAGGCAAAAAACATTAGTGGGGGTTGTATATAGACCCCCAAACTGTAGTGATAATGTTGGGAATGGCATTAAACAGGAAATTAGAGATGCATGCGATAAAGGAACATCTGTAATTATGGGTGAATTTAATCTGCATATAGATTGGGCAAATCAAATTAGTCACAATACCATACAGGAGGAATTCTTGGAGTGTATACGCGATGGTTTTCTGGACCAATACATTGAGGAGCCAACTAGAGAACAGGCTATCCTAGACTGGGTATTGTGTAATGAGAGAGGAATAATTGACAATCTAGTGGTGCGAAACCCCTTGGGGACGAGCGACCATGATATGATAGAATTCTTCATCAAGATGGAGAGTGAGGTAGTTGATTCTGAGACAAGGGTCCTGAATCTTAGTAAAGGAAACTACGAAGGTATGAGGCGCGAGTTGGCTATGACGGATTGGGAAACGTAACTTAAAGGGATGACGGTGGATTGGCAATGGCAAACATTTAAAGAGCGCATGGATGAACTGCAACAATTGTTTATCCCTCTCTGGTGCAAAAGTAAAATGGGAAAGGTAGCCAAACCATGGCTTATAAGGGAAATTAGAGATAGCATTAGATCCAAGGAAGAGGCATATAAATTTGCAAGGAAAAACAACAGACCTGAGGATTGGGAACAGTTTAGAATTCAACAAAGGAGGACCAAAGGATTGATTAAGAAGGGGAAAATAGAATATGACAGCAAGCTTGCGGGGAATATAAAAACTGACTGTAAAAGTTTCTATAGGTATGTGAAGAGAAAAAGATTGGTGAAGACAAATGTGGGTCCCTTACAGTCAGAAACAGGGGAATTTATTATGGGGAATAAAGAAATGGCTGACCAACTAAATGCATACTTTGGTTTTGTCAAAGGAGGACACAAATATCATACCAGAAATGTTGGGGAACACAGGGCTTAGTGACAGAGAGGAACTGAAAGAAATCAGTATTAGTAGAGAAATGGTGTTGGAGAAATTGATGGGATTGAAAGCCAATAAATCCCCAGGGATTGATGGTATGTATCCCAGAGTACTTAAGGAAGAGGCCTTAGAAATAGTGGATGCATTGGTGGTCATCTTCCAAGATTCTGTGGACTCAGGAACAGTTCCTACAGATTGGAGGGTAGCTAATGTAACCCACTATTTAAAAAGGGAGGTAGAGAGAAGGCAGGGAATTATAAACCAGTCAACCTGGCGCAGTAGTGGGGAAAATTCTAGAGTCCATTATCAAAGATTGTGTTCTCATACACCAGTTGCTGAAGGTCAGCATGCAGGTGCAACAGGTGGTAAAAAAGGCAAATGGTATGTTGGCCTTCATAGCGAGAGGATTCGAGTACAGAAGCAGGGATGTCTTGCTGCAATTATACAGGGCCTTGCTGAGGCCACACCTGGAATATTGTGTGCAGTTTTGGTCTCCTTATCTGAGAAAGGATGTTCTTGCTATTGAGGGAGTGCAGCGACGGTTTACCAGACTGATTCCTGGGATGGTGGGACTGATGTATATGGAGAGATTGTGTCAGTTAGGATTATATTCGCTGGAGTTCTGATGAGTGAGGGGTGATATCATAGAAACCTATAAAATTCTAACAGGACTTGACAGGGTAGATGCAGGAAGGATGTTCCCAATAGTGGGGGAGTCCAGAACCAATGGTCATAGTATACAGATACGGGGTAAACCTTTCAGTACTGAGATGAGGAGAAATTTCTTCACCCAGAGAGTGGTGAGCCTGTGGAATTCGCTACCACAGAAAGCAGTTGAGGCCAAAACATTGTATGTTTTCAAGAAGGAGTTAGATATAGCTCTTGGGTCTAAAGGGATCAAAGGGTATGGGGCGAAAGCGGGAACAGTCTACTGAGTTGGATGATCAGCCATGATCATAATGAATGGTGGAGCAGGCTCGAAGGGCCGAATGGCCTACTCCTTCTCCTATTTTCTATGTTTCTATGTCCACCGGAGCCCATGGGCTGCAGGTCATCCTTGAGCAGGGCACAGAGATGTGTCACCACCCTCTCTATATCTCCTCTGACACTGGTGCTCTGACATCCGATGACATGTCATGTGGGGCCTGTAGATGCACGGCAACCATAATGGCCAGCTCCCCTTAGGGGCTGCTGCTCACGAGCGGGGGCCTCTGTGTGGATCACACCTGCCTGTTAATATTGCCTCTGGTGCATACAGATCCTCACGTGTAGAGGATCACACAATGTAGGATGAGCCATACCTATTTCCATGTGATAAACAAAGTTGAACTCTGCATGTATTCGAAGGTTCCTAACATGACATGGATTGGTGTTGACGGCTACATCAGCTGCTTTCCTGGATCAACTATGTGGCATGACATGGCAATGCCCGTCTTGGCCAACACTCAGAGTGGCACAATATGACCACATCAAGAACCTACCAGCTGAATCAATTGCCCCCATCATCCTTAAAACCTTAATGTCCCTGCCCTTTCTGGCACCCTCCCCAATACAGGGTGCCTAGTGTGCCATTGCCCCCTCACAAACACAGAGCCTACACTGTTAATGGAGGGATGGTACACAGTACCTGCTTTCATGCCAGCACAGCTTTCCCTCCAGTAATCCCAGACCCCCTCCCTGTCAGAATGCAGAGTTAGACCCCTGTGTATCCCCCCTCCCTCCTAGAATGCAGAGTTAGACCCCTGCAAATCTCCCCCCTCCCTTTAAGAATGCAGAGTTAGACCCCTGCGTATCCCCCCTCCTTCCTCCCTTCCGTAATGCAGAGTGAGAAACCGTCAGCTTTTCAGATCGTGAACGGGATGGCACGTGACAGCCGCCCATTCAACAAAAAATCCAGCAATGTCGGTGGAGAGGCAGCGGGCTGTATAATCAGCAAAGGTAAACAATCATTACCATCTGTTGATTATGGTGCCGCCGCCATGTGGCAGCGGGGCCGCACCAAGGTCCCGCTGCTGCCGGTAAAATGCGGCGGGCCCGTCTCAACGTCGTAGGTTGAGGCGGGCCTCCCCCTGCAGCATTTTACCGGCCCCCGCGCCGCGATCCGCGGCATCGAGGAGCCGGTAAAATTCAGCCCCTAGTGATCTCTATGACGTGGATTTCCCCTTTTCCATCATTCGTCTGGCAGAGTCAAGGTGTCTCCAGGCATCTGGCAACAGGATGTCATTGAGCAGGATAAGCAGCCAATCACATTGTAGTATTCTCAGACAGCAAACCAGAAAGTAAAATATACTGATTATCCTTCACTTTTGATCAAATTTTACAGAGAGCAAAATAAATGATTGGGACATACACGTGGGATTCAGGTAGGAGTTGAAATATCATAAACAAGAATCTTAAAAATATGTTTTAAAAATGTAATTTTTTTTTATCATTATGGAGAAATTTGAGACTCCACCTTTATTAAATTAGTTTTCCAGGGCCTGAGGTTTTTCAACAGTAATTATGAAGTTAGTACACAGTTAGAAACCTCGTTAATCAAGATGTAACTTTAAGGATTTTTACAGCAACTCAAGTTATACCTCAGTCAACAAGATGGAACTTTAAGAATTTTTACAGTGAGACTAAGAGCAAATTGTTGTCAGTTCAATAATTTCTACTTGATTGCAGACTTTGGAGACGTAACAGTGTACCTATGGGGAGTCATAGAATCACTGACAGCAATTTCTGGATTTGCACATTTAACAGTACTTTTTTATTTATATATTCTTTCATGGGATGTGGGCATCGCTAGCAACTGAGTGGCTGACTAAGCGATTTCAGAGGGCAGTTAAGAGTCAATAACATTGTTGTCAGTCTGGAATCACATGTAGGCCAGACTGGGTAAAGAGGGCAGATTTCCTTCCCGATAGGACATTAGTGAACCAGATGGGTTTTTACGACATTCGATGATAGTTTCATGATACCATTACTGAGACTAGCTTTGAATTCCAGATTTTTATTGTTCATTAACAAATTGAATTTAAATTAAGCTGCCATGGTGGGATTTGAACCTGTGTCCCCAGGGCATTAGCTTGGGTCTATGGTTTACTAGTCCAGTGACGTTACCACCTTGCCATATTTTCCCCAACATTGCAGACGCCAGTTGCAATCAGTTTTAGAGGAGTAAAGACAGCCAATACTAGCAGTTTCACTGTCATTCCTACCACAGTGAGGGCCATTATTCCAACCTTACATTCGCACTAGTTGGGCTGGATGCTAAGAGCTTTCCGCCAATTTCGGCGGCAAGCTCAAAAAATGGCAACCTGCTCGTTTGGGCCGCACGCCAAAGAGCCACCGCAATCTCAAGCACGGCAGCTCATTTAAATAGCCAGGGCGGCCCGCCTCCCCCAATCTCATGGAGGGGGCAGGCTGTCCAATGCCAGCAATGGCGTCAGCTGGCTGTGCGCAGGTGCTGGCGCCGTATTTAAAGGGCAGCATCCCTGCCGCCTAATTTAAATTTTTAAAGTCCTACTCCACAAGTTAAATAAATAAATTTCTAATGCCCCTTTCCCACCCCCCCAATAACAATTATAATAACTATTTGCACTTCCCCCCCCCCCACCCAAAACACTTAACTTTTACATCTGATCTTCCCCCCACAAACTGCACTAAGTTTAAGGTTCCAACCTTCCCACCATCCCCTACACCCATTATGTATACTTGACCCCATTTCCACCCCCCCTCCCCATTCACTGACAAACTTACCTACTACCCCTCCCCACCAGTATGGCATCGCATTTCCCCAGACAGGGATCTGAAGGTGCGGGAGTGCCCTCAAGATCGCAGGTAAGTCGGTGTGCATTTATTAATTTTATTCTTTTGAATATTAAAATTGTAGTCCCATTGCCACGGGGTGCCATGGAACCTTGCCACCGCGAGGATCGGGCCGGGCCCTCTTAGCATCGACCTCCGTGGTGGGCCTCATCCGGAGCCATCTTCAGACCCCCCCGCCACCATGGAACACAATGCTTGGAGGAGAACAAAATCCAGCCCTTTAAGTGTGGCTAGTTAGATTACATTCCACAACCAAAACTCCGAGCATCATTGGAACCATGGCTTGGAAATTGGATGGTGTCTCGCCCACTTTTCAAAATAATGGCAAGTTTAATGCATACACCACGTGTGAATCGTCAAGCAATTTGAGGTGAGGAGGAGACAGTCCATGAAATGAGAATCATCACTTTTGTATGTTTGGTTAGTATGCCACCATTTGTATATTTGGTTAGTCTAGCTGGAGGGATTACTGAGTCTTCAGTGGTTTTAACATTAGTTAATTTATTACATTTTAACTATATTCTTCTCTTTCTTATTTTAACTATATACGCTTTACATAAATCTGCATGACTCCTCTGAAGCCAGGCTGCTTCTCTCTCAAGTCTCTCACATGTGATCTCTTACATCATCATGCTGAGAGATATTCCTCACACTGCCTCAAACATTCACCTTTCAGACCCTAATACTACATCTCCCCCCAAATTTTTATCCATATATTTATACGTTCATTTTTTATTTTATTTTTACATACTACCCCATCTCCCCCCCAGACATCACAGATTCAATTTGTCAGGAGGCTTCACAACTCTCCCTGATCGTGTTGTCAGACACAGAGGATAAGTCACCTTTCTCTGAACTCTTGTTTCTTGACATGGAGGCCTTCATTGGGGCTTATCGTATCTGGTGCTTTCACAGTTTCAGGTTCAACATCTGGTTCATCCAAATGTATGACTTATTAGGAACGTAGGAGCAGGAGTAGGCCATTCAGCCCATCGAGCCTGCCCCGCCATTCAATACGATCATGGCTGATCATCCAGGTCAATGCCTTTTTCCCACATTATTCCCATACTCGTTTATGTCATTGGTATTAGGGGGAGGTGGTGGCGTAGTGGTATTGTCATTGGACTAGTAACCCAGAGACCCAGGGTATTGCTCTGGGGACAGGGGTTCGAATCCCACCACAGCAGAAGGTGGAATTTGAATTCAATTAATAAATCTGGAATTAAAAGCTAGTCTAATGATGGCCATGAAACCATTGTCGATTGTTGTAAAAACCCATCTGGTTCACTTCAGGGAAGGAAATCTGCTGTCCTTACCTGGTCTGGAATGCATGTGACTCCAGACCCACAACAATGTGGTTAACTCTTACATGCCCTCTGAAATGGCCAAGCAAGCCACTCAGTTGTACCTAACTGCTACAAAGTCAATAAAAAAGAATGAAACTGAACGGACCATACAGCATCAACCGAGCCACCGGAAACGACAACAGCAAACCCAGCCTTGTCGACCCTGCAGAGTCCTCCTTACGAACATCTGGGGGCTTGTGCCAAAGTTGGGAGAGCTGTCCCACAGACTAGTCAAGCAGCAGCCTGACATAGTCATACTCACGGAATCATACCTTACAGACAATGTCCCAGACACTGCCATTACCATCCCTGCCGGTGGGACAGGCCATACCCAGCAGAGGATGCGGCACAGTGGTATATAGTCATGAGTGAGTTGCCCTGGGAGTCCTCAATATCGACACCAGACCCCAAGAAGACTCATGGCATCAGGTCAAACATGGGCAAGGAAACCTCCTGCTGATTACCATCTACCACCCTCCCTCAGCTGATGACTCAGTACTCCACCGTGTTGAACACCACTTGGAGGAAGCATGGTGGGTGGCAAGGGCACAGAATGTACTCTGAGTGGGGGACTTCAATGTCCATCACCAAGAGTGGCTCGGTAGCACCACTTTTGACTGAGCTGGCCGAGTCCTAAAGGACATAGCTGCTAGACTGGGTATGCGGCAGGTGGTGAGGGAACCAACAAGAGGGGAAAAAACATACTTGACCTCGTCATCACCAATCTGCCTGCCGCAGATGCATCTGTCCATGACAGTATTAGTAGGAGTGACCACCGCACAGTCCTTGGAGACGAAGTCCCGCCTTCACATTGAGGATACCTCTATAGTGTTGTGTGGCACTACCACCGTGCTAAATGGGATAGATTTTGAACAGATCTAGCAATGCAAAACTGGGCATCCATGAGGCTCTGTGGGCCATCAGGAGCAGCAGTATTGTACTCAATCACAGTCTGTAACCTCATGGCCCAGCATATCCCCCTACTCTACCATCACCATCAAGCTAGGAGACCAACCCTGGTTCAATGAAGAGTGCAGGAGGGCAAGCCAGGAACAGCACCAAGCATACCACAAAATGAACTGTCAACCTGGTGAACCTACAACACAGGACTACTTGCGTGCCAAAAGCGTAAGCAGAATATGATAGGCAGAGCTAAGTGATCCATGACCAACGGATCAGATCTAAGCTCTGCAGACCTACCACATCCAGCCGTGAATGGTGGTGGACAATTAAACAACTAACTGGAGGAGGTGGCTCCACAAATATCCCCATCCTCAATGATGGGGGATCCGAGCACATCAGTGTGATAGATAAGGCTGAAGCATTTGCAACAATCTTCAGCCAGAAGTGCCGAGTTGATGATCCATCTCGGCCCACTCCTGAAGTCCCCAGCATCACAGATGCCAGACTTCAGCCAATTCGATTCACTCCGCATGATATCAAGAAATGACTGAAGGCACTGGATACTGCAAAGGCTATGGGCCCTGACAAGATCCCAGCAATAGTACTGAAGACCTGTGCTCCAGAACTTGCTGCACCCCTAGCCAAGCTGTTCCAGTCCAGCTACAACACTGGCATCTACCCGGCAATGTGGAAAATTGCCCAGGTATGTCCTGTACACAAAAAGCAGGAAAAATCCAACCCGGCCAATTACCGCCCCATCAGTCCACTCTCGATCATCAGTAAAGTGATGGATGGTGTCATTAACAGTGCCATCAAGCGGCACTGCTTAGCAATAACCTGCTCGGTGGCACTCAGTTTGGGTTCCACCAGGGCCACTCAGCTTCTGACCTCATTACAGCCTCGGTTCAAACATGGACAAAAGAGCTGAACTCAAGAGGTGAGGTGAGAGTGACTGCCCTTGACATCAAGGCAGCATTTGACCGAATATGGCATCAAGGAGCCCCAGCAAAGCTGAAGTCAACGGGAATCGGGGAAAACTCTCCGCTGGTTGGAGTCATACCTAGCACAAAGGAAGATGGTTGTGGTTGTTGGAGGTCAATCATCTCAGCTCCAGGACATCACTGCAGGAGTTCCTCAGGGTAGTGTCCTAGGCCCAACCATCTTCAGCTGCTTCATCAATGACCTTCCTTCAATCATAAGGTAAGAAGTGGGGTTGTTCGCTGATGATTGCCCAATATTCAGCACCATTCACGACTCCTCAAAGTGAAGCAGGCCATGTAGAAATGCAACAAGACCTGGACAATATCGAGACTTGGGCTGATAAGTGGAAAGTAACATTTGCACCATATTTGTGCCAGGCAATGACCATCTCAAACAATAGAGAATCTAACCATCTCCCCTTGACATTCAATGGCATTACCATTGCTGAATCCCCTATTATCAACATCCTAGGGGCTACCATTGACCAGAAACTGAACTGAAGTAGCCACATAAATACCGTAGCTACAAGAGCAGGTCAGAGGCTAGGAATCCTGCAGCGAGTAACTCACCTCCTGACTCCCCAAAGCCTGTCCACCATCTACAAGGCTCAAGTTGGGAGTGTGATGAAATAGTCTCCATTTTCCTGGATGGGTGCAGCTCCAACACTTAAGAAGCTTGACACCATCCAGGACAAAGCAGCCCGCTTGATTGGCACACCATCCACAAACATTCACTCCCTCCATCACCGACGCACAGTGGCAGCAGTGTGTACCATCTACAAGCTGCACTGCAGCAATGCACCAAGGCTCCTTAGACAGCACCTTCCAAACCCATGACTTCTACCACCCAGAAGGACAAGGGCAGCAAATGCATGGGAACACCACCACCTGCAAGTTCCCCTCCAACTCACACACCATCCTGACTTGGAACTATATTGCCGTTCCTTCACTGTCGCTGGGTCAAAATCCTGGAACTCCCTTCCTAACAGCACTGTGGGTGTACCTACACCACATGGACTGCAGCAGTTCAAGAAGGCAGCTCACCACCACCTACACAAGGGCAATTAGGGGTGGGCAATAAATGCTGGCTTAGCCAGCGACACCCACAGCCCTTGAATGAATAAAAAAAAAAATTAGAAATCTGTCAATCTCTGTAGTCAATGAATCTCTACAGCACTGTGGGGTAGAGAATACCAAAAATGCACAACTCTGAATAAAGAAATTTCTCCTCATCTCAGACTTAAGTGGCCTCCCCCTTATTTTGAAATTGTGTCCCCTGGTTCTAGACTGCCCAACCAGAGTACAAATCTTAGCTGCATCTACCATGTCTATCCCTTTCAATTAGATCACCTCTCATTCTTTGAAGCTCTAAAGAATACAGGCCCTGCCTCCCCAATCTCTCTTCATAGGACAGTCCCGCCATCTCAGGAACAAGTCTGGTGAGCCTTCGTTGCACTCCCTCTCCAACAATAATATCTTTCCTAAGCTAGTGGGACCAAAACTGCACACTGTACTCCAGGTGCAGTCTAATCAAGGTTCGGTACAATTGAAGCTAGACTTCATTACTCCTGTACTCAAATCCTCATACCATTAACCTTCCTAATTGCTTGCTGCACCTGCATGTTAGCTTTCAGTGACTTATTGACTAGGACACCCAGGTCCCTTTGTCCATCGACACTTTCTAATCTCTTACCATTTAAGAAATACTCTGCACATTAATTCCTGCTACCAAAGTGGATAACCTCACATTTTTCCACATTCTATTCCATCTTGACCACTCACGAAGTTCTGTCCAAATCCCCTTGAAGCCACTTTGCATCTTCCTCACAACACACATTCCCACCTCGTTCTGTGTCATCTATGAACTTGGAAATATTGTATTTGGTCCCCACATCCAAATCATTGATATATATTGTGAACAGTTGGGGCCTCAAGTACTGATACTTGCAGTGCCCCACTAGTCACAGCCTGTCAATGTGAGAATGACCCATTTATTCCTCCTGTTTTCTGCCTGTTAATCAATCTTTAATCCATGACCCTATATTACCTCCTATCCCATGTGCTTTAATTTTGCGAACCAATCTCCTCTGGGGGACTTTATCAAAAGCTTTCTGAAAATCCAAGTATACTACGTCCACCAACTCCCTTTTATCAACTCTGTTAGTAACATCCTCAAAAAGAAACTCCAACAGGTTCATCAAACATGATGTCCCATTCATAAGTCCATGTTGACTATGCCCAGTCAGATCATTATTATCCAAGTGTCCATTTATCACATCCTTAGAATAGAGTCTAGCATTTTCCCTACTACTGATGTAAGGCTAACTGGTCTGTAGTTTTCTCTCTCCCTCCCTTCGTAAATAGCGGGGTGACATTTGCCACCTTCAAATCTGCAGGAACCGTTCCAGAATCTATAGAAGCAATGCATCCACTATTTCCATAGCTACCTCTTTCAACACTCTGGGATGTAGAATATCAGGTCCCAGGGACTTATCAACCTTCAGCCCCATTAATTTCTCCAACACAACTTTCTTACCAATACCAATTTCCTTCAATTCCTCATTCTCCCTCGTCCCTTGGACCTCCAATTCTAGGAGATTTCTTATATCTTCCTCAGTGAAGACAGACACGAAGTAATCTTTTAGCTTCTCAGCCATTCCTCTATTCTCCATTATAAATTCTTCTGACTCTGCCTGTAATAAACCCACATTTGTCTCAGCCGAACATTTCCTTTTTATGTACCTATAGAAGCTTTTAGTCTGTTTTTATGTTTTTTGCAAGTTTACATTCCTATTCTATTCTCCGCTTATCCATTTCTTGGTCGTCCTTTGCCGTATTCTAAAATGCTCCCAATCCTCAGGTTTACTACTATTTCTGGCAACTTTATAGGCCTTTTCTTTTAACCATATACAATCCTTAACTTCCTTTGTTAGCTACCTTTTCTTTTGGGGTTTTTGTGCCTTGAAGGAATGTATAGTTGCTGTAAATTATGTAATAATTCTTTAAAGACTATCCATTGCCTTTGTACTGTCATACCTTTTAATGTATTTCCCAGTCCATCTCAGTCAATTTGCCCCTCATGCTTTCATAATTTCCTTTGTTCATAGTCAACACCCTGGTTTCAGATTGAATTACCTCACTTTCAAACATAATGTAAAATTCTATTATATTATATTCACTCATCCCTAAAAGTTCTTTTACAACAAAGGTTATAAATTAACTCTTTCTCATTACATAATACTAGATCTAAAATAGCCTGTTCCCTTGTCGGTTCCTCAATATACTACTCTAGAAAACCATCCCAAACACACTCCAGAAACTCATCCTCCACAGCATTAATGCTCATTAGGTTTACCCATTCTATATGCAGATTGAAGTCACCCATGATTACTGTATTACCCAAGCTACATGCTTCTCTAATCTCCTGATTAATACCATGTCCCACACTACCACTACCGTTTGGTCTATAAACAACTCCTACCAATGTTTGCTGCCCCTTGCTGTTTTAGCTCCACCCAAACAGATTCCACATTTTGTTCTTCTGATGTACTGATCCCATCCCTTATTATCAGTGCAACACCAGCTCCTTTTCCTTTTTGCCTGTCCTTCCTAAATGTCAAATATCCTTGAATATTAAGTTCCCAGTCTTGGCTGGGATTATTGACACTATATTAATGACTTGGATGAAGAGACAGAGAATAATGCATCTAAGTTTTATGATGATACAAAGCTTGGTGAAAAGGTAAGTTGCAGGGAGGTTGTTGAGAGGCTGCAAAGAGATATAGCCAGGTTAAGTGAGTGGGCAACAAGATGGCAAATGGAGTATAATGTAGGGAAGTGTGAAGTTGTTCACTTTGGTCGTAAAAATAAAAAAGCAGAATTTTTTTTTAAAAGGTGTGAAACTGGTAAGTGTTGATGTTCAGAGAGACTTGGGGGTACTCGTACAAGGAACGCACAAAGTTAACATGCAGGTGCAGCAGGTTATTGGGAAGGCAAATGGCATATTGGCCTTTATTGCAAGGGGATTGGAGTACAGGAAGAAAGAAGTCTTACTAAAATTGTACAGGACTTTGGTGAGACTGCACCTGGAATACTGTGTAAAGTTTTGGTCTCCACATTTAAGAAAGGATATACTTGCACTGGAGGCAGTGCAGCAAAGATTTACTAAATTGGTCCCTGGGATGAGGGGGTTATCCTATGATGAGGGGCTGAGTAAATTGGGCCTATATTCTCTGGAGTTTAGAAGAATGAGAGGTGATCTAATTGAGACATACAAGATTCTGAAAGGGCTTGATAGGATAGAAGCTGAGAGATTGTTCCCACTGATCAGGGAATCTAGAGCATGGGGACACAGTCTCAGGATAAGGGGTCAATCATTCAGGACTGAGATGAGGAGAAATTACTTAACTCAAAGGGTGTGAATCTTTAGAATTCTCTACCCCAGTGGGTTGTGGATGCTCCATCATTGAATACATTTAATGCTGGGATAGATAGATTTTTGGTCTCGCAGGGAATCGAGATATGGGGAGTGGGCAGGAAAGTGGAAATTGAAGCCCAAGATCAGCCATGATTGTATTGAATGGCAGAGCAGTCTCGATGGGCCATATAGTCTACTTCTGCGCCTAAGCATCATTTCTGTAATGGCAATCAGATCATACCCATTTACCTCTATTTGGGCCTTTAAATCATCTACCGTTGCAAGTGTTGTGTGCATTCAGGTAGTGTGCCCTTAACTTTATCTTCTTCACATTATTCTGCATTTTAAGCCCAGTTGATGCTCACCTTTGTTTCGCCTGCCTTCTAATGTCACTTGCTACTTTTCTACCTCCTGTTATCAGCATTACTTCCTTCCAATTTGACCCACCCTTCAGGTTCCCATCCCCCTGACAAGCTAGTTTAAACCCTTCCCAACAGCACTAGCAAATCTCCCTGCGAGGGTGTTCGTTCCGGTCCTGTTAAGGTGTAGCCTGTCCATCTTGTACAGGTCCCACCTGCCCCAGAACCAATCCCAATGCCTCAGAAATCTGATGCCCTCCCTCCTATACCAATTCTCCAGCCAGATGTTCAATCGAGCAATCCTCCTATTCCTATGCTCACTAGTAGGTGGCACTGGGAGTAATCCTGAGATTACTGCTCAAGGTTCTGATTTTTAATTTCCTTCCTAACTCCCTAGAATCTGCTTTCAGTACCTCATACCTCTTCCTACCTATGTCATTGGTACCAATGTGGGCCATGACCTCTGTCTGTTCACCCTCCCCGAGAAGGATGTCCTGCACTTGCTCTGTGACATCCTTAACCCTGGCACCAGGGAGGCAACACACCATCCTGGAATCACGTTTACTGCCACAGAAACACCTGTCTGATCCCCTGACTATAGAATCCCCTATCACTATTGCTCTTCTTCCTTCCCTCCTGTGCAGCTGAGCCACCCATGGTGCCATGGGCCTTGCACTCCCCTGAGGAACCATCACCTTCACCAGTATCCAAAATAGAAAACCAATTAGCAAGCAAGATAGACTCAGGGAATTCCTGCACTGCCTGCCTGGTGGTCATCCATTCCCTCTCAGCCTGCATGCTCCTAACCTGCAGTGTGACCACTTCTCTAAACGTGTTATCCACATATTCCTCTGCCTCGCGGATGCACAACAGTGACTTCCAGCCACCACTCAAGTTCCAAAACCCTGAGCTCAATCTTCTGCAGCTGCTGACACTTCCTGCAGATGTGTTCGTCTAGGACACATGGTGTGTCCATAACTTCCCACATACTGCAGGATGTATGTTCCATTTGGCCGAGCTGACCTGCCATGCCATAACTTTAAAAACTTTATTACAATTAGGATAATTTACCAGTTACTCACCAATCTGCTTCTTTCCCTGTACCGAAGATAGAGACAGCTATTGGAGGCAGAAAAAAGGTAGAAAAAAAAGGAGCACCTCCCTCAGCAAACTCCCTCACACATCAATCTCCCACTTAACACTCTGTGCACTCAAAGCAGCACTCGGTGCACATGAAGCAGCATTGAGTTAGCCCTGCTTTTATACGTTCTGAAAAACAACTCATTCATGCTTCTGAAAACCAGTTTAAGCCAGCCACCTAAGTAACTAGCTGCAGCTGCTCCCAGAGAGCTTGCATACCTCTGTTTTAAGGCTGGAATAAAATTTAACTTCTCTTAACTTAAGGAGTCATTTTTAGTTAACTGCTAGATTGAAGAAAAAACTCGACTTTAGATAGAAATTAACCCTTAAAACTCCTTCTCACCAGTCTTAACAGACTCAGCAGCTCTCAGTGCAGACTGAGATTGATGTCTCTGTTGGTTCTCACCGGCTGGACAATTACTCCTTCTCTGACTTGATCTCGTACCCATACCTATTCTCCTTCCATCAACCTAGGTCGGTTCCTGGTACAATATTTCCTATTATAATTATAAGAATATTGCTTTCGGAAAGACTTTTCTCTGTCTTGATCTCTCTGGTCATCCTGGACTTCTAGCCCTGGAAGTAACTTTTTGAGTAGATAGGAAGTTGTGTTTTAAGTTTTCTCACCATCAACAATTCAGACGGTGCTAGTCCACATGGCAATGAAATAGATCTGTAGTTTAGGAGTGCTGTTTGAAAATCTTAATTTTTCTTTAATGCTGCTTTAATAGTTCTGACTCCTCTCTCAGCTTCACCATTAGATTAAGGATATCTAGACGAACTTGTAAGATGTACAAATCCACAGATGTTCGCAAAGTGCGTGAAGTAGTCATTTGCAAATTGTGGTCCATTATCAGAAACTATCTGATCAGGTGTACCATGAGTTGCAAAGATTTCCTTTAACTCTCAATGGATAGTCACAGTTATCGTTGTATACAAGCGTTTGACCTCAAACCATCTTGAAAAATAGTTGACAACAATCAGGTAGGATTTTCCATTAAACATGAATAGATCCATCCCGGATGTTCCCATGGTCTGGTTGAAATTGGGTCGTAATAACAGGTTCCCTCTGTTCTGGTCTGTGCACTGAGCATGCCTGGCAATTTAAAATCATTTCTTCTATATCTTTTAATATTTCCAGCCACCAGACGGACGAGTGAGCCTGTGCCATGTGTCCCTGATGTTTTTTCTGTAAGATGTCTGCCCAGAGTGAGACCAGAATCACCAGCTTCTTATCATATACCAGCAAATCATCGACAATAGTAAAGTGTCATCTGTGTTTGAAGAAGATTTTCAACCTCTTACCACTGGGACGTTGCTGTTACCAGCCTTGCTTGCAATATTGGCGAATCTAAATGCATTCTTCATCTTGCAGCTGAACATGACGAATTTCTTGGAGCCTTTTTAAACTTGCCAGACATTGTGATGCAGTGAACTGGGAATATGACTCAATTTCATTAATAAAGTTAATATCCTGTTGTGTAGGATGGTCAACAGTAACTCTAGATAATGCATCTGCAGATGTTTGCAATTTTGCCCTGTACATATACTGTTTCATATGTGTATCTCATTAGTCTCAACCAGAATCTCTGGATTCTCGGAGGCATCCTAGCAAGTTCCTCCTCATCAAGTAAGGGAACTCGGGGTTTGTGGTCTGCCTCTATGACAACCTTTAAGCTGATGATATAATCTGAGAATGTTTTGCAAGCCCACGTGACTACAAGAGCTTCTTTCTCAATGATGGCGTACCTCATCTCAGTCTTAGACAATGCTCTAGATGCATAATAAACCAGTCTTCGACATTCATCTGGCTATTCTTGAAAAAGGACTACCCTATCTTTGTGGATGAGTTAGCTGCTGCAATTGTGGTTGGCAGTGGGAGGTGATAATGCACTAAGATATCTGGGGAAATCAGCATCTCCTCAATTCTTTGAAATGTTTGTATGTGATGTACATCCCAACACCATACTTGAGCTTTCCTTAATAGTTGTCATAAGGGTTCAGTAACTTGTACTAGATAGGGTAAAAATTTTGCCAACTGATTAACCATTCCAAGGAATCGTTGAAGGTCTTGGACAGAAGTAGGTAGTGGGTATTCACTAATGTCTTTTGTAGGTCTGCCAGTATGCCGTTGCCACTGACAATGTGTCTTAAGAAATGAATAGACGTTTTTGAGAAATCGCATTTTTCATTCTTCTTGTAGACGATTCAAAACCGCTCTAACCCTCAGGTTATGTTCTTCAATGGACTCACCATGGACTAAGATGTCATCCATATGGCATATTAGTCCTTTAAGGCCCCATAGAATATTCAACATAGTTCTTTGGAATATTTCCAGTGTTGATGTTATACCGGATGGTAAATAATTAAAACAAAATCTTCCAGAGTAATGAAGATTGTCAATAGCCTTGACTTCTTATCCAGTGGAACTTGTCAAAAGCCACTATTCATGCCAAACTATGTGAAGACAGTACTTTTGGATGATTTTGCCATTGAGGACATCGGATGAACGTCTCTTGCCACAGCCTTATTAAGTTGAGTTAAGTCTACACAAATGCAAAGATCACCATTAGGTTTAGGAACTAGAACCATTCCCGAACACCACTTTGTAGGTTCAGTGACAGGAGAAATGACTCCCATCTTGGTCATCTCTTCTAGCTGATGTTGGACTTGCTTCATTGGTGGGTGTGGTATCTCCCTAGGCATGAAAAGACATATAGGTTTAGCGTCTTTTCTCAATGTATTTTTCTATTTGGTCTTCAGTCTTCCTAGACCAGTAAATAACTTTGGAAAGTCTTTTTGGAAGCGACTCCTGGATTCTTATTGCTTAACATCTTCCACTTTCCTTATAAGATGAAGTCAATACAAGGTCTTCTACTTAAGAGCGAGAATTCTTGATTCAGTAGAACATACAGTTTTTCCCAATATCTGCTTTCCCTTCTACTGGAGTGTTGCCTATACCTTTCCCTAGCCTTTCAATTCAATCCCTCCAAAGTAGATTGTTCCACTTTATCCATGTGTAGACTTTTTCTTTGGAACTTTTTAAAGTAGAGATTTTACTTTGGCTCATCTTCCCAAAATGGCCAACTTTCTTGCAGTCGAAGCATTCTGCTTTGTTTGCAGTACACTGTTGGCACCTGTGGGTCATTTTGGCACCACAGCACTGGCAGGGTTTCATGGCGTCATGCACTCCCCCCACCCCACAGCAACGCCCCTCCCCCACCCCCACCCCCGCCCCCGCCCCCACCCCGGCCAGTGTATCTTCTTTTGTGCTGCTTCTTTTACAGCCCCGTGTTTAAGGAACTGTACAGTGGCTGGAGGTTTCCTGAACCAAGGTCTTTCCTCACCTGTCAGGATTGCTCTGTTGTTCTTCTGGCCCGCTGCTTGTCTCACCAGCTGAATTGCCTTGTTTAGAGTGAGGTCTTGTTTAGACTGCAATAAATCTGATAGGGGTTCATCAGTAATACCTACTACAATGCGGTCTCTTATTAATACTGCCTTTAGGTCTCCATATTCACATCTTTCAGCTAGTCTGTAAAGGTTATTAATAAAAGCATCAACTGTTTCACCTGGTTTCTGCATCCTTTTGTTAATTTTTGCCCTTTGCAGAATCTTATTGCTCCTTAGGTTAAAATAGCTATCAAAGGCTTTTAAAACGTTATCAAATTTTTCTGATGTCTCATTAATGCCTTGTCTTGCAATAACATCATCAGCTATTGCTCCAATGGAATATAGCAATGTGTTAACTTGCTCTGCTTCAGACTGGCTATCTAATTTGGAAACATTTCTGTATCTCAAAAATCTTTTTTTGCCAGAGTGATCAATTTGAGCTTGATTTGGTCCTTCCATGTGTCCAAACCTCTCTGGTATTGTGAAATTAAGATCAATAGCTTTCTATTTGGTTTACTTTCTTTTTAAAATTTTCCTTCCAGTATCGGAAGTTTCCCATGCCTTTCAGTCTCGCTCTGACTCCTGCTATGGTCACCGTTTCTCCCTGTGAAAACTTGCCACTTGACTCTGTATTTCTTTCTTTCTTTGCAGCATTTTTCTATACTCTTTTTAATCCCTTCACTTAGATTATTCGTGTATTTGCAGCCTCTGTTTTATTTCACTTGCGATCGCCACATGTAATGGCACCAACCCCAGAGCCGCTCTCAGTAAGGACTTTTGGTTTTCCTGGTGCTACCTGCCTAGTGCTATTAGGAACAACATTTTTTACCCTCTTTCAGGGTTACTGACCAGATCCTGGACCATTGCTTGGTTCTCTGACTTGAAGCCTGCGATCTCTGGACAGGTATTTTTTCACACACCACCCTCATTTATGGTGCAGCCTGAATGCTCCTGCAAGCCGATTCCCTGACTCTCCATGCCTCTTTCATCCACGGAGTAGCTCTGGAGCTTTTTCACATACTCCGAGGAGGTGGTGACCAGATGATGGTAACGACATCAGATGAGATCGACACGGCTTTCACATTGTCTGGAGGTTGGCTGGGAACTGTGGGGAGATAAGATAAGTAAAAATACAAAGCAGGTCCTGCAGTTCTGGTACCTTTTTTCCAGGTCAGCTTTCTTTGGAGTATTTTTCAAATTATTCTGGGTGTTGTATGGTAAGAATCACCACTGTTCACCATATCATATGTTTGGTTAGTCTGCCACCACTTGTATATTTGTTTAGTATAGCTAGGAAAGATTACTGATTCTTCAGTGATTTTAACATTAACTCATTAATTACATTTTAACTATATACAACTTTACATACGTGTGTATGACTTCTCTGAAACCACACTGTTCCCTCCAGTCTCTCTCACATGTGATCTCTAATATCATCTGGTGGGAGGCATTCCTCACACTGTCTAATACATTAACCTTTTCAAACCCTTATCACAAATTTGTGGACGATTTGCACCACTCCACAGAAACCTCACAAAAATAGTGGACTGAATCTTACGCCGCCTCAGCAAGTCAGTTGGTGGCGGGGGGTGGGGGGTGATAAAATTGAGTGGGAGGCTCCGGGAGGCCTACTCCCCCCACCACCCCCCCGCTCCTGCCTCCGGTAGACTTTACGGCCGTCGGGCGTAGGGGAGGAAACGGCCCGCCCCCCCCGAGGCCAATCAAGGCTGTTAAGTGGCCACTTAACTGCCACTTAAGGGCCCGCGCCCGCCTCCACGAGTATTTTACCTGTGGCAAGGTGCCCGATTGAGGGCCGCCTCCGCCTCCCAACCCAACTATGGGACTCAAGACGCCCCCCCCTCCTCCCAAACTACCACTCCAGCCTCACCAGGGAAGGCCCTGGTGAGACATGCCCAACTCACTCACTCTCCAGGGTCCATGGCATCGACTGGGCCGCAGTCCCAGCAGTGGCCACCGCTTCCAGCGGTGCTACTGGGACTAAGAGCTGCCGGCCCACTGATTGGCCGGCAGCGCACTGAGGTAGGACCTCCTCCCTCAAGTAGGTGGAAGTCCCACCTCGGGATAATTAAAGCCACGGGACCCGTAAAATATGAGACGGATCCCCAGGCTAGGCAGAAGCGGGTTCGCCACCGACTTTCAAGTCGGTGGCCAATTCCCGTCCACCCAAAGTAAAATTCAGCCCAGTAGGTCAGCACTAACCTCCCCATGAGTTTCAAGAAATTGCTGCATTTGCAAATTAATTGCCAATTGAACTTGCCAGTGAACATAGGAAATAGGAGCAGGCATAGGCCATTTGGCCCTTCAAGCCTTCTTCACCATTCAACAATATCATGGCTGATCGTCTACCTCAACTGCACCTTCCTGCACTATCCCCATATCCCTTAATTCCCTTAGTACCCATAAATCTATCAACCTCTGTTATGAATACACTAACGTCTGAGCATACACAGCTCTCTGGAGAAGAGAATTCTTAGCATTCACAATCTGGGTGAAGAAATTTCGCATCATCTCGGTCCTAAATGGCCAACCCCCAAAAACTGAAAGGTAGGGCTGGTTCTTAACTGTTTAAGTATGCTTTTAAATGATGAGATTTATACTGCTGCAATACTACTCAAACTTTTTTTTCTTACTTACTTTACTTTTCTAACTCTTTTTCTCTCTTAATCCAATCTTTCTTTCCCTCTCTTTATTTTTTTCCTATATCTGGAGCTGAATTTAGTCCGAACACTGCGGGTCACGTTGGCAGCACTGGAAGTGGGTGCCGCTGCCGCATGAGTGAAATGCGGCCAGCCAACTGCCATCACGCAGCGACCAGCCAATTAAGAGAGAGGAGGCGTGTGGCCTGTGCAATGAAGCAACAGAGGCAGGAAACAACGCATCAATGGCAGCATCGGCTGACTCAATGGCAGGTACTGCCGCCATATATAAAGGGCTTCCTGCATTCACTGCTGTCTATTTTAAAGGAGTGCCTTCCTGAGTTCCCTCAAGAATCCTACTGCTGCCTCAGCATCCTGAAAGGCAAGGAGCTGAACGGGAGCCTGCAGCGGCCATGGCAGAAGGAACACCCCAGGTGGCTCCATGGTTTAGTGATGCCTCCTGCAGGTTTTCCTCCAGGCTGCAAGGGAAAAGTGGGAGGTCATCTTCCCGAGTGACGAGAGGAGGAGACCTGCCCACCTGACCAAGCAAGCCTGGATGGAGATAGCAGTCATGGGGTCACCCGCAGGGCATGGATCCAGTGCAGGAAGCGGGTCAATGACCTGATCCGGATTGCTAAGGTGAGAACTCCAAACACTTTTTATCCTTTGGGCTTTGCATGTGACAGAATGAGAGGGAGTAAAAGCAAAATACTGCGGATGCTGGAAATCTGAAATAAAAACAAGAAATGCTGGAACCACTCAGCAGGTCTGGCAGCATCTGTGAAAAGAGAAGCAGAGTTAACGTTTCAGGTCACTGACCCTTCATCGATGCTGCCAGACCTGCTGAGTGGTTCCAGCATTTCTTGTTTTTATTTCAGAATGAGAGGGAGTGTTTGGTGGAAAGGGAGTGACCACCCAGTCATGTGCATTGTTGCCTGAGGCTTGGCTGCACCTTGGTGAGAAGCAATTGTATAATCCACACAGTCCCTTGAGAGGCCCCCATGCAGGAGGTATAGGTGTGCCCCCATCACGGGCCACTGAACTATCACCATCTGTGTCTTGGGCTTGCCCCTGCTGGGAGACTGACATTGTTTGTCTTTTTTTCTGCTGAAGACAGACCACAATCAAAAAGAGTGTACCAAGACCGGCAGTGGATTGCCTTACTTCCATGCCTTGAGCCCAATGGAGGAGGAGGCTACGGAACTGGCCGGGCAGCAAGGCAGCCCCTCCATAGTGGATGGCGAGACAGGGGCACCTACCCAAGAGAGTAAGGGAGCATCTTCTGAGGCACAAGGGTGTATCTGCCACAAAAAAGCCTTGCTGCTCATCTGTTCAGTACTGCATAAATGGTGGTTGGAATGTTGTGATGGGCAGCCCTTAACCCTTCAATGTCTCTGTCCTCTCATGCAGGCTGAACAACAGGAACAAAGAGATTGAGAGACTGGGGGCCAGCCAGGAAGAGGACGCCTCAGAGGATGCACCATCACATCATTGCCCAGCACCCTCCATGAGTGCAGATACTCTCGCATAAGTGGGTATCCGTGGGTTGGATTTGGCCAGACAATCTGGTGAGCACAACACAGACAGTCCTGAGCAGCTGAAGGAGGCTGTGACAGCCAAGGTCACTGGTAGTCGCAGGACTGCTGAAGGCCAGGCCCATGCTGAGCCCCAGGCTGATGACGTGCCTCTGATGTGACCAGCAACACAGGAAATGCAGCTGCAGCGAGAGGTAAGGCAACATCTGGCAGAGGTGCTGAGATGCCAGAGGCTATACATACCCAAGCACATACAGTGGAGGAATCCATCCAGACCTTGAGTGCTGTCATGTCTCTGATGGGTACATGTTTGGCTTCCTCAATCAAGACACTGGTGACTTTCATGTAGAGCCAGATCCAGCAGACCAATCAGCGGCTGTCGGAGATGCATGCAGACCTGCACACTATCAACTTGGTCCTTGAGCTCAAGGTAGTAGTGACAAGGTGAGAGGGGTAACAAGTCACCTGGGGTCTCCATCAGGTCCTCATCCCTCTTAGGTGAGCAGGGAGGTACAAGTGTGCCTTGCAAGGGTGGAGGAACGGCTGCCTCCCTCAACTGGTGGCTCCTCTCGGGGTGCTTTTGGTGTGGGCAGAAGCTCCTCAGCCCCCCTGCCAGTGACTCTAGTGTCTCTAGTGTCTCCAACATCTCCGCTGATGGAGGGGGTCTCTGCTAGGACCCTCAAGGCCTCAGGCAGCCAGAGGACAACGGCCAAGGTCATCCCAAGTCACAAGGCAGCAAGGTCAGCAGCCTGCCTCCACTTCAGCTGACAGCATAGGGGGAGCACCATGTAGAAGCACCTGGAAAATATGTAAGAAGATCACCTAGATGCACTTGGGATTCACGGTTGAGTGTTTATTGTATATAGAAAGGGTTGCGTTTGATGTCACACAGAATAAAGAAGTACAATTGTGTCACTACATCTTCCTCGTTTCATGGATGCACTTTGGGATGTCACTTAAACCCTGTCTCTCTGACAGGGCTGGAAGTGAGGGGCCAAGCCCTGCGCGGTCAACACTTCAGCCTTGTCACTTTGCGATGTGCACCTGGGCGCAGGGCCATGGAGTGTGAAATGATGGAAGGTGACAGCAGTGGCTACTAAAGATAGTAAGGGTCATAAGAATCAAAAATGTATAAGGGCGTCTCATGCCTCCCTTCTGCCTTTTCTGCTGTCCCTGGAGTCCTTCATCTGGCACTTCCTGGGAAGTATCCTCCTCCACATCCTCATTGTCAGAGGAGGAATAACAATCCACGATATCTTCACTGGCCAATTCCTCTACCCTCTATAGTTCCAGGTTGTACAGTGCACTGCAGACCACCACAATACGTGAAACCCTCGCTGGGGCATACTGAAGGGTTCCACTGGATCAATCCAGGCACCAGAATCTCATCTTCAGGAGACTAATGGCCTGCTCAATGGTCACTCAGGTTGACCCATGGCATATGTTGTACCTCTCTCTGCATCCATGCGTAAGTTCCTCACAGGTGTGAGTAGCCATATCCTCAGTGGGTAGACCTCATAGTCTCATAGTATCCATCCCTGAAGGCGTGTGGGGAGACAGAAAAGCTCTGGCACCTGGGACTACCTTGAAATGTAAGCATCGTGGCTGCTTCCCAGGAACCATGCACAGACCTGCATGATCTGTTTGCAGTGGTCACAGACCAGTCACACATTGAGTCACACAGCAGAATAGACCAAAGGTACCCGCATTGAGTTAGCCCACGACCTACAACAAATGAACACGGACAGGTTTGATGCCATAGGAGATTTCAAAGGCAATGTTGTACTGCACCTCAGAGAAGATGCAATTCCATCAGTCGACCCTCCCAGAAAGTGCAGCATGCACATACAAGAAAAGCTTAAGCACCCGTTGGATGACATGGAATGCAATGGCATCATCTGTCATGTGCATCATCACATAGACTGGTGCAGCTCAATTATGTGTATATTGAAGAAGGATAGAGCAATCAGGGTTTGTCTGGATCTGAGGTGTCTAAACCTCTCCCTAAAGAGATTCCCCCATCACATTCCAACACTAGAGGAATTGAATCCCAAGTTCACAGGAGCCAAATTCTTCTCCAAGTTGGGTGCTAATCATGGATATGGATCGGTATGCCTAGCTAAGGAATCTCAGGAAGTCACTAACTTCAGAACATCATTTGGAAGATAGTGCTTCCAGAGACTACCCTTTGACTTATCTGTCAGTCAAGATCTGTTTCAGCAGCATACAGAGAGAATTATAGAAAACGTGCCTGGATGCAGATGCATTGCTGGTGATATTGCGGTAATGGGCAAAACCAAAAAAGAGCATGATCGAAATCTTCATTCCCTGATGGTAGTAGCTCATCACGAAGGGCTCATTATCATTGGCAAGAAGTGCCACGTGAATGTAAGTTCGACCAATTTCTTTGGCTCCATCTATTCAGGTTGCAGAATCTGTCCTGTCCTGGGCAAAGTCAAAGATGTAAGGCATATGCCTACCCCACAAGGCAAGGAAGATCTACAGAGATGTGTTGGACTTTTCAACTTCTTGGCACCATACATTCCAAGTTTTTCTGACAAAGCATCATCACACGAGAGAGCTCTTAAAGAAAGACATACCATATGTATAGCAGGAAGACCATCAGCATATGTTTGAGTCTCTCAAACAAACATTGTCAACAGAAATTTGCACCCTGCAGTACTACAACCCAAGGAAGAAGATAATCCTGGAAGTCGAAGCCTCACAAAAAGAGCTGGGAACGTGCATCCAACAGGATGGCAAACCAATTGCATTCAGATCCCAATGTTTATCCTCAGCGCAATCCAATTACTCAAACGTACAGTGTGAAACACTTGCTCTGGTGTTTGGGATCACAAGATTCCACACCTACCTGTCCGGTATGCAGTTCACTGTGGAAACCATCCACAAACCACTGGAGATGATCTGACACAACCCATTGACAAGCGCACCACCTCGACTACAGTGACCCTTAGCGAAAGTACAGGCGTACGACTTCAACGTCTGCAACAAATGGGTACCAAATGGTCACCTCAGATACGCTGAGCAGATTACCAAACCCAAGCAAGAATGAAGAAGTTCCACTGGATCTACAAATATGGATATCAAGGTGCAAGATGTGCTCAAAATCGATTTATTGCATTTTGGTTAGCACAAATGTGACCAACTACAATCAGAAATAGCCAATGACCTACAACAGAAGGGACTGTGGAGATGCATCATAGAAAGTTGGCCTGATACAGTAAAAGAGGTGCCAGAAACCCTCAGATGCTTTTGGCTTTATAGAGATGAGCTCTGTATCTTGAGAGGCGTCACCTTCAAAGGAAAACAAGTCATTGTGCCCAAAGCTCTCCGACAGGACATCTTGTCATTACTTCACCAAGGCCATATGGGCATACAGCAAATGAGACGACTGGCACGAGGCACTGTTTATTGGCCAGGGATCAATGGTGACATCGAAAAGTTAGTGAGGATGTGTGAGGCATACCAGAGCCACCAGCCACAACAACATAAAGAACCTCTACACCCTCATGAGATTCCATCAGTCCCTTTATCCAAAATCGTTATTGATCTATTTTCCGTGATTGGAGATGACTTTATCTTAGTCACCGATTATTTCTCCAAGTTTCCAATTGTCAGACAGGTAAAAGACACTTCAAGTGCAGTTATCGCAGACACATTGGGCTGGATTTTACCAGCCCCCCCAACGTTGGGGGTCTCGGCGATGCGGGGGTGGGGGAGCCGGAAAATACCTCTGGGAGAGGCCCGCCACGGGCCTCGAATTTGGGAAGGCCTGCCCCATGTTACCAGTGGTGGCGAGGCCTCATGATGGCCCCTGCCGCTCGGCGACAGAAGCTTAATTTAAATATTTAAATGAATGTTAATTGATGCATAATTTGAGTATTGTTGAAAATAGAGACATTTTATCAAAGCTTTTCGTCTCACACTCATCAGGACAATTCGCAAGAATACCAATGCAAGGGAAGTAACTAATTTATACTACATGAGAGGAGAGTTCTGACTCTGATAGAGGCATTTCCATGGAGACTGCACCAGTTTATGTTGACTGACAGTTGACTGCCAAGCTTTGTTTGAAATTTAAACCAGGCAGCTTGACTCTGATTGGTCAAGGCACTGCACTGAGGAATGAGCCAGCGAATGGCTGTCACTTATTTTGTTTCGCTGTAACAAGCACAATGTGTGTACATGTTCTTTCTGTCTGGAATATATGTAGCTTCCAGTACACACAAATGCACCACACTGCGAACCCGACTGACAATCTTAAATTGGTTGTCAGCATAATTCTTGGCACACTGAGGATTATTTAGCAAATATTATCCAATTGCGCAATTACATCTAAGGTTGGACATTGTGTTTTGAGTTTTGCAAGCACGGGCTGGTTGGATACGGTCTGTACCTTGTCCGTTGTGAACAGCGGAAGGGATACGATTCACCAGTCTTTGGGACGTACGGCCTATGTACCTAGCATCACACTGGCATTAAAATTCAGATATCACATTACTCATTTGCATGATAGGAAGACGTCATTTTGGCTTGACGGCGGTATCCTGTTAGTGGTGAACACCACACATGTTGCTACTGCATAGTAGCAGCATGAAACAGCTAGCTTCACCTGGTGCTCAAATTTTTTGAGATACATTACCTTTCCAGGGTAATCTGAGGTAGACTGGGCACTTTTCAGGGCCGAAAATGACGGCCTTAGGCCTGTTCTTATGTTTGTGTGATATACAACAAGAGATGATCTGATCAGGTTAGCCATTGTCATGCAGGATGCCTTTGATTCGCCCTATTTCAGCATCAAGCTTGCATGGTGAGCAAATGGCTCAGGCCCTATTTATGAGGTTGCCAATAAGGCCAATCTTACAGCACGTGGAACTGTAGGAATCCCAACGCGTGTGTTGACCAGTGAAGCTAGGCTTGTGGTAGACCATGGTAGAGAACCCCCTAGCAGATTTCTCAACTAGTACGTTAAGGAAAGGGAGCTCATTTGACGGCTCCATTTCAAAGGTGAAATTGAACGCAGGCTGGAGCCCATTAAGACATGTAAGGAAATTATTACATGCAGCTGCGGATTCAAATATAGCAAACGTATCATCTACATATCGGAAATATGCAAGAGGTAGGAGGTTAGGTGTCATTCCCTCAAAGAGATGTTTCTCATGGAACACAACAAAGATGTTTGCAAGAGCAGGGCCTAGAGGGGATCCTATGGCAACACTATCTATTTGGACATACATGGTGTCGTTAAAACTGAACTCAACTGCGCGAGTTGCCGAGTTCATAAGTTCAATGAATACTGATTCACGCAATGGTGGTGGGTCTAGATCACCATGATATAGTGCTGCAGCACAAATATCTATGGCTTTCTTGAGTGGTACATTGGTGAATAGGCTAGCAATGTCAATTGAGCACATGGAGATGGCAATGCAAGTCCTGTATGGTCTTCGCAAATGTGAAGGAATCCTTCACCGTGTATGTGGAGAACTTGCTCTCCAGAGGGGAGGATTGGGGAAAACTCTTGCTATTGGTTGAGGGGATGTGGGAGAGGTTGAGGGACAAAGTGAATAAAGTTCGGGGGGGAAAGTTTGAGATCGGAAGAAAAGTTTTTTTGGGGGAGAGGGCATTTAATAAATTGATTAGTCATTGGGGGGGTGGGAGACGGGATTGGAACTATGAATAAAATTTTAATTTTAATTTTTAAAAACTGTCACTTTAAAAATTTACATGCTTCAGAAGGGACTGAAGCCCTTTAAAAATGGCGCCGGCACCTGCGCAGTGGTGCTGGATGCCATTGCCTGGGACAGAGCAACCTCCCCCTCTACGTCATCGGGGGTGGGTGTTCCGCCCCCTCCGTGAAAATGAGCCACCGCCCTAAGTATCACGGCAGTTCCGCAGGGCAAATCCCGCGCAGCGGCGAGCTTTAAAAATTACAGCCATTGATTGCCATATTCAGTCTATTTGGTGAACCTGAAGAAATTATGCTGACAATGAGCCACAGTATACAGGCAGACCTTTCAGGGATATGCGTGCCAATGGGGCGTAAAACATGTGATGTCCTGATCACATTACCCTAGATATAATGGCCTTGCCGAGCGAGTGGTTCGCACAATTAAATCACTTATCCTGAAGTGTAGGACAATGAAACAAGATTTTCGTGTTGCAATGTTACACCTCAGAGCTACATCTGCAGAGATCATGTTTGGCAGACAAGTGCGAACGACTCTGCCAAGCCATCATCTGTCCAAATTCTCCGAGATGCAGGAGACACTGCTCGAAAAACAAGGGAGAATGAAGATGGTGCGTGACTGACTTGCAGGGACAGAACAACCTCAGCTACACATAGGACAAAATGTCAGGGTCATACCCCCCACAATGAGAACATGGTTACCCGCAGAGGTATCCAAAGTATGCAGTGAGCCTAGGTCATACAAGGTTGCAACATCTAACACAGCAGTGTTGTGGAGGAACCGAAGCCAATTAAGAGAAGTGTGCAATACTCCAATTGCGCACAGCGGACTCGAAAGAACACACTCCGACGATAATGGAACAACAAGACAACAACCAACACATTGACAACATGTCTGCAAACCAAAAACAGCCAAGGGTGAAATCCACATCCCCAGAAGGTTATACCATAACAAGATCTGGAAGAGTTGTCAAACCACAGAAGCGGTATATGGACTCATAAGCTTCTGCACTCGTAAATGTCACAATCCCTATCCTTATACCTGTAAATTTTATAATCTCTATCCCGTATAACTAATTTTGATATTATCCAATTTTATGTGTTTTTACTTGTAGCCTACAAGACTTATCTCTGGAAAGAACGATGATGTTGTATGATTGCCTTAAGAGTGCTGTCTCTTTCAGAACTCAGTATGCTAATGAGCTAAGTATCAGGATGTAGTCATGTGACTAGAAGAAATAGTCACTGCAACAGCAACACCCTAGACAAAGATTCTGTCAATAGTTTGCTTTGTATTGTATATACTAGTTTAGCTGTTAATAAACCTTGTAGAGATCTTCAACGAACTGGAATCCACACACCTCATTGTGTTGCTTAAGATAACACAACGAAACCCATGACAACCTCCATCAGGAGAGAAATCAGAAATATTCCTTGGTAAGATCAATGATCCTAATCAGGCATTTTGGTCTGCAGATATATATATGTCAACGGACTTATCACTAATTTTAAACTGGAGCAAGTATAATGGCCTTATCAGACAGAGAGTTGTGGTTATCAACACATTACCTGCAACCAACAGAAACTCAGTGACAGGGGAAGCTACAGGCAATACTCCAGTAAAAGGAAAAGCACATATTGGAAACACTGTATGCTCTAAGGAATTAGGGATTCTCTCTCTTACGTAGAAGAGCTTGTATTGACCTTCATCTTATAAGGAAAGTGGAAGATGTGAAGAAAAAAGAATCCAGAAGTCACTTCCTAAAAGAATTTCTGAAATTGTTTACTGGTCTAGAGAGACTGAAGACCAAATATAGTATTACTTTGCGCAAAGATGCTAAACCTATATGTCTTTTCATGCCGAGGAAGATACCACCCACTAATGAAGCAAGTCCAACATCAACTGACATGACCAGGATGGGAGTCATTTCTCCTGTCACTGAACCTACAGAGTGGTGTTCGGGAATGGTTCCAGTTCCAAACCTAACAGTTTGTGTAGACATAACTAAGGCTGTGGCAAGAGAAGTTCATCCAATGTCCTCAGTGGATGAAGGCTTGGCAAAGTTATCCAAAAGTACCGTCTTCACGAAGCTTGACGCCAATAGTGGCTTTTGGCAAGTTCTATTGGATAAGAAGTCAAGGTTATTGACAACCTTCATTACTCTGGAAGATATTGTTTTAATCATCTATTCGGTATATGTGGAACATTCTACGGGGCCTGACTGGTTTAGTATGCCATATGGACGACATCTTAGTTCACGGTGAGTCCATTGAAGAACATGACCTGACGGTTAGAGCGGTTTTGAATCGCCGACAAGACAAAGGCCTAACACTTAATGAGAAGTTGAGTTTTTGAAAACGTCTATTCATTTTTTAGGACACATTGTCAGTAGCAACAGCATAATGGCAGACCCACAAAAGACAAGAGCTATTAGTGAATTCCCATTTCCTACTTCTTTCCAAGATCTTCAACGATTCCTTGGCATGGTCAATCATTTGGCAAAGTCTTTACCCAATCTAGCACAAGTGACTGATCTTTTATGACAACTATTAAGGAAAGCTCAAGCATGGTGCTGGGATGCGCATCAAGAACAAGCATTTCAAAGGGTCAAGGAGTTGCTGATTTCGTCGGATGTCTTAGCACATTATAACCCTTCACTTCCAACCACAATTGCAGCAGATGCCTCATCCACAGGGATAGGGGCAATCCTTTATCAGGTACAGCCAGGTGTAAGTCGAAGACCAGTTTATTATGCATCACAAGCATAGTCTGACACTGAGACGAGCTACGCCATAACAGAGAAAGAATCTCTCGCAGTCACATGGGCTTGTGAGAAGTTTTCAGATTATATGATCGGCTTAAAGGTTATCATAGAGATAAACCACAAACCCTTGTTTCCTTACTTGATGAATAGGAATTTACTAGGATGCTTCTGAAAATCCAGAGATTCCGGTTGAGACTAATGAGGTCCATGTATGAAATGGTATACGTACAGAGCAAGCAACAAACGGCAGCAGATGCATTGTCCATAGCTACTGTTCACCTTTCTGCACAACAGGACGTTAACTTTATTGATGAAATTGAGTCATATTTTCAGTTCACTGCATCACAATGGCCAGCAAGTTCAAAAAATGCTCCAAGAAATTCATCATGCTCAGATGCAAGATGAAGAATACGTCTATATCCACCAATATTGCAAGCAAGGTTGACCGCAGCAATGTCCCACCAGTGAGAGGATGGAAATCCTCTTCGAACACTGAAGAGACTTTGCTATAGTAGATGATTTGCTGCTATATGACGAGAGACCGGTGATTCTAGACACACTCCAGGTAGACATCTTGGAGAAAATACACCAGGTCATATGGGCATAACTAGATGTAGAGCACAGGCTCAGGCATCCGTGTGGTGGCCGGGAATATTGAAAGATATAGAAGAACATATTTCAAATTGCCAGGTATGCGTAGTGCAGAGATAGGATCAGAGGGAACCCCTTATCTCATCCCAGTTCCCAACCAGGCTGTGGGAATGTCTGGGAATGGATCTATTCATATTTAATGGAAAATCCTACCTGATTGTCATCGACTACTTTTCAAGGTGTTACAGGAAATCTTTGCAACACATGGTATGCCTGACCTGATCGTGTCCAATTATGGACCACAATTTGCAAATGACTACTTCACACTTTGCACAAAACTATGGATTTGTACATCTTACAAGTTCCCCTAGATATCCTCAATCTAATGGAGAAGCTGAGAGAGGAGTCAGAACTATTAAAGCACTATGCAAGAAAAATCAAAATTTTCGAACGGCACTGCTGAACTACAGATCTATTCCATTGCAATGTCCATTAGCACCATTAGAACTGTTGGTGGGAAGGAAGCTTAGAATACAACTTCCAATCCTACCCAAAAAATTACTTTCAGGGTTAGAAGTCCAGGATTATCAGAGAGTTCGAAACAGAGAAATGTCTTACAGAAAGCAACAATCTTATAATTATAATAGGAAATACTGTACCAGGAACCTATCTAAGTTGACAGAGGGACAAAAGGTATGGGTACGAAACCAAAGCAGAGAAGGAGTAATCATCCAGAGAGATGAGAATCAACAGCAATCTCATTTAGTACATATTTCAGAAGGTACTACAAGAAGAAACAGGAGGTATCGTATTCCTATTCATTGAAGACGTTGTGATAGAAACCATACCTGCCAAAATGAGACATATTATTTTCATCATATGGAACATTATTATTTGAACGTTTACTGGACATTGAAATAACTTGCTTAAAAAAAACACAGAACAGTGGCTGAAAACAGGGCTGTGCATTTGCATTCTAAAGGACAATTGCATGGAGAGACAAATGGAGCACTCCCTGATCAAATTAGCCAGATGGGTTTTGTCAATAATGATGATCAAGACACATTGAGATTAATTGAATGTGTAAGAGCCATCATTTCTCCTCCCCCACCACCCCCCCCCCCCCACTCCCACTGAGCGTGTCTGGTAAGCAGTGAGGAATTCACAAACCTCGCAGGCGAGGCTGTCTCAAGAAAAAAGCTAGTCACATGACTAACCTGCTGGCCAACCTGGAGTTAATTGAGCTCACAAAACCATTTTTGGAAGAGACTGCAATTGAACTTCAAGAAGAGAGCATTCCGTCTCTCTGTCTGTCTCTCTCTCACTCACACAAAATTCCAGGGACCCATGGAAGTAACTCAAGCCTCAAGACAGAAGACTCCTGCATCCTTCTGGTACCAGCTAAACAAGTTTGAAAGTCTGCACTGGGCCCCAACGAGAACTGCAAGACTTAACTTCAATCAAAGACTTTACATCCAACCCAGATCCAGTAACTGAATTCCATCTATTACTTAAAACCTTTCCCCTTTAATTCTTTCTCCTTCTCTGTCTGTATTTGTGTGTGTGTTTATCGTGTATGCATGCTAACATGGTCACGTCGTGTATTCTTAGCCGATTTAACTGAGTTAGAGTTTTAAAGTTAATAAACTTACACGTTTTTTATTTAAATCTAAGACAGCCTGGTTTATTTTTTTGCAATTACAATTAGAGAGCAGTGAGCAAGGATTCACTGAGGGGAAACTAAAAATACAGTGTTTTAAAAATTAAACCCTGTTACGGCCAAACCAGGAAAAGGCTGAGAGGGGAGCCCTAGACCCCTGCCTCACCTGGTCGTAACAACGTCAATCAGTCATATATTTGGATGAACCAGATGCTGAACCTGAAAAATCAGAAAGCACCGGATATGACAAACCTCAATGAAGGCCTCCAAGTCAAGAAATAAGAATTCAGAAAAAGACTTATGATCTTCTGAGTGTGACAAGAACACAATCAGGGAGAGTTGGGAAGCCTCCTGACAGATTGCATCTGTGATTTCAGAGACTTGGGGGAGATGAGGTAGCGTGTAAAAATAATCTTAAGTGAATATATAAATATATATATATGGATAAATACTTGGTGGGGAGATGTCATATAACGGTCTGAAAGGGTTAATGTTGAGAAAGTTGAAATAATACCTCTTACCAGGATGATGTAAGAGATCACATGTGAGAGAGACTTGAAGTGAGATGCTGTGTGGCTTCAGAGGAGTCACACTGACTGGTGTAAAGCTGTACATCGTCATAATGTAATGAAGGTTAATGTTTTAAGTACTCCAGACTAAGGAATCTCTCTAAGCCAGACTAACTAAGTATGTTAAGGTGGCAGCATACCAACCAAGCATACAACACTGACGCTGAGGCTGGTCCTCCTGTGGGTCCTTTGGCTGCTGATGTCTTGCTGTCAATGCCTGTTCCTCCCTCCCTCTCTGCTGCTCCTCATCTTCAATGGGAAGCCAGGGTAAATCAGGCCCAACACAGGTTGCCTCTCCCTGTGTGCAAGGTCTTCACTGCCAATTCCCCCCCACACCTCTTTCCCACTGTTGTCACCTCAAAGGAGGTGACACTTTCCAGATGGCATGCTGGTATGCCTGCCCCGCAGTGCTTGCACCTTTTCCCCACTCCTCAGACCACTTCCCAATGCCCTCCCTCCTCCATCCTCCCTGGCAATCGATGCTGCCTCACCCAATGGCTTCCCTTTGCAGCTAGAACTGAACTCCCACCTCCGTGGCACCTCACGAGGCAAGGCGCTGAAGGCCTGTGGTTCCAGTGTGCCATCCGTTAAATGAATAAAATTGCAGTCAATTTGGTTCTTAACTAAATTAATTGGCTTCCCACTGCATGGAATCAAATCTATTGTTTTCTATATCATATTTGAGAGATGGAATTTCCACTCATGCACACTGGTTCAGTTTTGTCCAATACATTAACCACCTTAACATGTGGCTAATTGTATTTCTGATTAGTAAATAAAAAATGAGTAAAGGACTCCATCGTTGGGCATGTGCCCTCAATACTCATCTTTGCACACTGTGCGATTTGTTGGTAAAATAGTAAGACGAAGATTGTTGTATTTTTCTTCCTTTTTCTTCGAAATGGCAGTAGATCTTTGTTAAGTAAATATATACAAATGTGCAGTACATTTACCTGTATTGTGGAAGTGTATGTAAGGCACTTTCTACTAAAATTAGTGCACATGGTTAAAACCAGTGCCATAGCCAGTGGTAGCCAGTCAATGGTTTCTATTGGACAACATTGCTCTCTTTCTGTGATCACAGGCATATTGTTAATAACCTCTCTGCATCTGTATTATTTGATTAGCCTTGTTGATAGTACTAGGAGTGCTACAATTGATTGCAATGCCCCTAGGTTAGGGAGGAGAAAATTCTGCACTGTTTCCTCCTTCTGATTCTTCTTTTCTTTCTTTCTTTTGGGCCTCCTTATCTCGAGAGACAATGGATACGCGCCTGGAGCACATACCTGATTCGGCACAGGTATTAGGCACTACTGTGATGTGCTGCACTATTTTTAGGCTCATGTACGAACACTTGGGCAAGATACAGGAGTGAACTGCAGCCTAGTGAAAGAGTCAACAGATTAAGAACAAGATGGGGAGGGGAACTGGAGAGAATAGACAGCTCATGTGGAATTTTGCCCAATGCCTTTAGCAATCAATGTAGGTTGCACCCACTCCTTAACAATCAAAAGACAATTTTAGTCACCTCCTAAAGAATATCTGGTGCTTTAATCAGGTGTGGCCTATTGCTTCTTGAACCACCTTTAGTCCTTGTAATGGGCTCTTTGCTTGAGGTAGTTGGTGTAACATTTTAGGATTTTTAGGCGTCTATAAAATACATCCACACTTGGCCAATAATATGCCTGCTTCCAAAAATGCTCCACTGCCCAGTAGCATAGAAAAACCTTGCATTAATGGAGAGAGCAACAATTAAGCAAAATGAGCTTAAAAGAAAAAAAAGTCAATGATATTTAGAGATATATTCTGACAGAAATACAAGTGAGAGAGTAAAGGGTACATCATATAATGAGAATGCAGCCTACAGCAACTACTTTTAAGTCTGACACCAGGGGACCAATTGTTGTCTGCCTACCACCTTTATTTGTAACATGAATGAGGCAGTAGCAGGTCAATAAAAGATTTTAAAAACTTTTCACCAATTTCGCCCCCAAGGCCACCCTATGAGATTTGCGAGCGGGTTGTAATTAGGCAGCCAGCATTCCTGCCTCAAAAAAATTCATTAGCGTCTTTAAATTAGAGTTTGAAGATATGTTTAGGTCTTCCACTGGTCTAAATGTGAACAGTAGGCGATCTGGCCTATGGAACTGAGTGCTGAGTGACCAAGTTAGCAGGCCACTCCAAATAACAGTTTTTCCAATGATTTGTGCAGGGCCAGGAGGAGCATGAATGATTCTTTCTACCTGTTGCCAATCCCTCCTTGGGCCCCTTCCAGGAATACCTTTACTGACACAATTCCAGCTTGGCTGCATGGAGTTCTTGTCCACCTCCTCACCCTCACCCCTTGACCAATCAGAGTCAAGCTGCCTGGTTTAAATTTTAAACAAAGCTTGACAGTTAACTGTCAGTCACTGTAAACTGGTGCATTCTCCATGGCAACACCTCTATCAATCAGAGTTCACTTGCCAACCAATCAGCATTCTCTTCTCATGCAGTATAAGTTGTTGTTTTCCCTTACACTGGTTATTCTTGTGATTATCCTGGTGAGTGCAAAATGAAAAGCTTCAACAACATGTCTCTATTTTCAGCAATAACATTTTGTGCAAATACTGCACTTCCCCAATACAGCCATCTCAGAAGTGACAGGGAACTGGTGAGACTCCTCTACCCTGTAACTGTATTAGGTTTACCAAATTCCTTTTATACTTAGATAACACTGTGTCCTGACAAATCAAGATGGGCTTTACTTAGATCCAACAACATGCAGGAAGCGCAACACCATCCAGGATAAAGCAGCCCACTTGATCAGCACCCCATCCACCATCTTAAACATACACTCCCTCCACCACTGATGCACAGTGGCAGCTGTGTATACCATCTACCAAGATGTACTCCAGAAACTCACCACGCCCTCTTCTACAGCACCTTCCAAACCCGTGACCTCTGCCACCTAGAAGGACAAGGGCAGCAGATGACTGGGAACACCACCACCTGCAAGTTCCCCTACAAGCCACACACCATCCAGCCACACACCATCCTGACTTGGAACTATATCACCGTTCCTTCACTGACACTGGGTCAAAATCCTGGAACTCCCTCCCTCACAGCACTGTGGGTGTACCTGCACCAGATGGACTGCAGCAGTTCAAGAAGGCAGCTCAGCACCACCTTCTCAAGGGCAATTAGGGATGGGCAATGAATGCTGGCCTAGCCAGCGATGCCCACATCCCATGAATGAATAATACAAAAATACAACTGACCCTGATGACCTTTGTTCCAAATAGCATTGTTCTATTTTGGGACTGAAATCTGGAAATTGCTATGTGGGATTACTATGATAATATCCTCAAAGTAGGCATATGACATTTTCCTTGTCCCTTATTCTCTTGGAGAATTAAAATAAAAGTGTTAATGCCTCAGTTAAAATAGTAAAATAATGTCATGTGAAAACTTTGTACATTAATATTATACACAGCAATTTCCAGGTTCTAATTTTCTTTCTCATGTGAAGAGGAATTAACATTTTAAACATTATAAATCTGCAGAATTCTAAGTGTATCTAGATGAAAATGCAAAGGATATAAATTAAAATAATCTGTTGAATATTATTCAGAACCACTACCTCAAATTCATTCTGACGAATAATATAGATCTTAGCCTTATGATGTTTGGGTGGGTCTTAAGTGTCAACAGCAGTAAAGATGTAAACAGTGCAGGTACAATCCTGCTTCCCTGATTCATAACTAGTTTGGCTCCCTCTCATGGTTCAGTTGGTCAAATAGTCTCTGTCACTCAATACCAAGCCACTCACAAAAGAATGGCTACTTGGGTAAGGCACTGGAGGATAAATGTTGCCCATGAAATCTTACCCAAGAATGAATTGGCACTGTGAGGAGAGGAAGAAAAATTAGAGGGGGGGGAAAGTTAACTTGCTACTGAGTAAATTTAATATGGTTAACTGTAAAGTACTGAACAAAAGAAATGGAACAACATAAGTATTTAGTGAATGGTGTTCAGATATCTGAGAATTAAGTTAATAGAGATCTACGGTTACTGTAGACCCACAGTGGACGTGTCAAATCACTGCACAGCAGCAATCAAGAAAGCAAATGGAATGCTGATTCTGTATCACCAATATAGTAGAGTGCATATTAAAGGAATTAATGCCTAATTGTGTAGTACTCTTGAGGACACATTGATTACTATGTATAGATCTAGTCACCAACACACAAGGGAGACATTCAAGCTTTGGAGGACGTTAAAGGGATAAGCCACGTGGCTGATCCCTAGCATCAGAGGACAAAGTTACGGGGAAAGACTTGGGGCTTTTCAAATTTGAAACAAGGAATCTAAGAGGTGACCTGATTGAGGTATATAAGGTAATTGGTAATAGAAAAGGTAGATTCAGAATTCTATTTCAAACTAAACTATGACAGTAAGACACAAGTTGAAGCTAGTGAAAAGCAAATTTAAGACTAATATCAGGTACTTCATCACACAAAGAATGATTACCACATGAACAGACTTCTAGATAGGATAATGGAAGTTAAAACTCTGGAATCAGTTAAGAACAGATGGACACTGTAATAACAATTCTTGATGTCCTTCTAGATGGATAAGATAAGATATGCTGAATTTTTGTCCTCTTCCTTATATGAACATTTGTACATAGTGGCAGAATCAGGTGCTCTCAGCTGAGGTATAAATACAGAGTTCATCATAGATGAGAGTGCCCGATTTCTTGAGATATAGCCTGCATTCAGAGCTCACCCTTGACAATATCCTTGAATGACACATTGAGAAGAATGTGCCATAGTGCTCCAACAGAATATTCCATTCCCACACTATTTTGCCTGAGTCAATGCCAATTATGCAATATTTAAAGACAGATTGTGCTGCTGACTCACATCCATTGGGACTTAGGTTGAGACTGACCACACTCATTTCACTAAGAGCTCTAAACAGCCATCATAAAGAGGACATTTTAATTGCACATCTTCAATCCTGGGCAGAAATAAATTGGGAACACTTATTTGATTTGGATTGATATTGGAAATAACATAGTTGCTTTCACATTAACTTTAATGACCTAACTTCTCATAGTCAGAAAATGCCCTGGTGATAACGGAGGATCTGAGTAATTGGCTTCACCCATTTTACTTAGAGTTAATTTGAACCAAAATCCTATAAGTCAGAGGGCAATGTTCTAAGACTCTTCACAACACAGACCTCACAGGTATTCTTCTCAGATCCAGTCCTCACTAGTCCAAAACCAAATTAAGATTAGTGTGATATACCGATGTTAAAGTGGTTGATAGGCAGACCAATGTATTTATTGTGTGTCAGAAATTGTAGCACTATTATTTTCAATTTAAATACTTTCAAATAAAAAAAATCTATTAATGTCATGCACACTGAAGACCCTATCCAGAGTATAAGTTGTACCCATCTTTCCTTTTGCTTAATGGGCCAGAATTTGATGGAACTGAGCATCTGATACATGGCCAGTTAGTTAAACTTTTCCTGTACCCTTCAGCTCAAAACATTTTTCCCCACAACGTTGCTGGAATTGTGAGTTGATAATAGCACAACAAGGTCAACATGGCATCTAAGACCTTGATGAATGATGGGACCAAAAGTGTATCTCCTTAATCAATGAGAGTTATGGATTAAGAAATAAGCAGAGAAAGGGCTGAGAAGGGTGAATTACAGTGGGTGAATTCAATGTCAAAACAGGTACAGAAAGAGAAATAGAATGAAAAAGGTTGGATTAAGAGAGACAAAAAGACAAACAGGAAATGTATGAAAAATATTAAATTTATAATTTGACATTTTAAAATCTCCAACAATAATTCACTACTTGAAGGAATGAGACTCCATACTTTCACCAGTTCACTTCTTGGGCCAGAGAGTCATACAGCACTGAAACAGGCCCTTCGGCCCACCGAGTCTGTGCCAACCATCAACCACCCATTTATACTAATCCTACATTAATCCCATATTCCCTACCACATCCCCTCATATATTAATCCCATATTCCCTACCATTCCCCTACTACCTACCTACACTAGGTACAATTTACAATGGCCAATTTACCTTTCAACCTGCAAGTATTTGGCAGTGGGCAGAAACCAGAGCACCCAGCAGAAACCCACGCAGTCACAGGGAGAACTTGCAAACTCCACACAGGCAGTACCCAGAACTGAACCCAGGTCGCTGGAGCTGTGAGGCTGCGGTGCTAACCACTGCGCCACTCTGGTTGATTGCCAGTCATTAACAATTATCACGCCATTAAAAGCATATTATACCATTAATTACCAGATTAACTTTCTGTGTTGAGTGGTGATTTGCAATTCTTGGGGTATCTCTTCTTCACCATAAGTTGCTGGCTAATTTGCACATTAGTAATGATATGCATCATTCAGCCACTGCTATTTTTCCAGCAAATTCTGGCTCAACTTGTTGTCCAATTTCTTCTCATTTTACTTCTGAGATTTCCCCTTGCCCTTCTCTCCAAACACAACAATTTATACTAGGATAGGTTTCCACATCAGCTGCTACTAAAGTAACTCACCCAAGTGGGCATTCTCCATGTATATGCTTGAACAGTGAGTCCCTGAAAACCCAGAAAGCCTAATTTTCATCAGGAATTTAAGGAATAACCCAGGAAGACCAGGATTCTGTCCCTTTAAATTCCTCTTTCGCTCCTTCTAAGTTTTAAATACACCATTCTCTTCACAACATCCTCACTGTGTTGAAATCAAGATTTATCATGTGGACTCTTATTCTGACTCAAACCTTCGCAGGATCTTAAATTAAGGAACACCTTCTGCCTTGGTTTTTCCTTTTTCCTGCAGTCTTCATATGTTTCATACATAAGTTTGATGTCACCTAATAACTACTTTCTTATTTGTTCATTTTTTTTCAGCCTCGGTGATGTTCTTCACATTTGACTTTGACCTTGGATTCTCCAGAAAAAGAATATCAATGACCCTGACAGAGGCCAGAAAGATATAAGGTCCAATCTGTAATTATTGTTGAGTTAACTTAACACAGCTTAGCTTGTTATAAATTATCAGCCTGACTCACTTGGTAGTTCTTTCAAGGGTTATGGGTTCAAGAACCACTTTAAGTTTTGAGTGTATAATCAAAGCTAAAACATAAATGAAACACTGAAGGAGTGCTACGTTGTTGGAAGTGTTCCCCCCCCCCCCACCCCCTTTGATGAGATGTTAAACCAAGGCTGTCTGTTAATTCAGTCGAATATAAAGGATCCCATGGAACATTTTGAAGAACAGCAGGGAATTTTCCTGATGGCTTGGCCAACATTCCTCCCACAACGAACACCACCAGATATAGTTTAGTGGTTGGACATTCCATAATTTATGTTGAATTTTGCTGTATCCAAAATAGTTGTCATATTTGCTGCATAGCAGACACTGCACTTCCAGGTAATTAATTGTTTGTGAAACACTTTGAGTTACTTCTGAGAAATGTGATGAGGCATTATGTGAAGCAAAGACACAGAATTTCCTTAGAACTGCTCCTGCTCCATTGATGCGTATAAACAGAGTTCCCGCATACTTCCAGCAAAGTTATGGTGGCAGAGCAGAAGCAGCTCGTTGGAAGTTCTTGGCCCAAGAATTTCTTTTCCTATGTTTAGCTTACTGCAGCGAGGGAAGTGGTGGGAATATGACACTTGGCCTAATTATTCCTGGATTAGTGAGCTAAACAAAGTGAGCTAGGTTTCCCAGTTCTCACTGCTGTCCAAAGATCACTGCTGGAAGGTGCCGATATGTGAACATTGGGCAAGGGTAAGATCAGACTTTGGTCTGCTTACTGCAATGATCGCTTAGGCTCCTGTGACTCACTGTCTGCAAACACATAAGAGGAATGGACAGCAGCACTAGATAATGGAGAGCTGTTTATTCCATGAAGCACACAGCAGCATGAGTCTTCATGAGAAGAGACAAGAATGTTCGACATAAAACTTGAAAACGGGGAACAAAATTTTACTGCACAGCCTTAGAACTTTTAAAAGTTCAAATTGATTAAGTATTTTCTACCTTCCAGTCTGCAACCCACATCAACCTCCTCAAGCACAATCCAAATCAAGTAGGTGTAACTTTGGCTAGAATACTCAGTTCACATGCAAGATAATACTGCCACCAACTCACTGTTCCTATCCTATCACTGGGATTGGTATGAGAGTGGTCTGCGCTAACTCACTGTACAATTTCCTTTCTGGGTGGGAAGGGTAGAGAAGAAACTGTGAAAAGGCCTGTGCTCAGTACCTCCCCTCACAGGATTATTAAGATCATGTCCTCTCAGAGAGGGAAATCTCAGGATCCAGCCTGTGCCCTGACATTTAATGGTACTAGGTATTGGACCACCAATGTGCTGTGCCAGTGCAACTCTTTTGAGAAATTTTAAAGTGCAATAAATTTGGTAGGTAGGGTGTGCTCTCAAAAGTGAACATCTGAATTCTATTCTTTTCTACACGCTACTGCAGAAGCAATTTCACCCACAGCACGTCATCGTGGCCAACTCACAGTTTCCTCTGTTTGAGTTGGCAGCCTGAAAAGATGAGGATGTGTTCTTCCCTCCCCCACTATTTATAGGAGCTTTCACCATGCTTTAAGGTCAATGCACTGCATTCAAAAATGTGTCACAAAGCAGAAAGTGGTGGGGGCAGGGTGTGGTGGGGTTGCTACTGAATCTAACCTACCCTCCCACATAGAACTTCAATTCATAATACACGACAACATCCTCATGCACAATGCCAATCAAGTGTGTGCAGCTTTGGCAACATGCTCAATGCACATATGTAAGATATCAGTGCATGAAGCACCATGCAAACACAATATAAATTGACTGAACCTGACATCTAAATGTGCTTTAAAGGGTTTTCTCTTTTTTATTCCTACCTAGAAATAAAGAAAATAAATAGAAAATGTCAGGAAGGAAATTGCTTTGTGTGATGCCACACAGATGCTGCAACCATTTCAACAGATGTTCAACTTATTTTTTTAAATGCAATAGGAAATTACATAAGTGTATTTCTTGAACATTCTTGTTCAATATGCCACTAATACTCCCAGAAGACAGGAGCATTGTGCTGTGTAGTGGTGACAGCAGCCATGTTTAATTCAAGATGGCTGTTATTAAAACCATGTACAAATTGCTTCAGCATTGCCTGCCACTGCATGACCTCAGGCTCTGACCATTCTTAACTGCGTACTTCTAAAAACATTCATCCCAACAAATAGAGGAAGCAGATATTTTTAAAATGATTTATGCTGCACCTTAATGCATATACAACCAATTGTGTGAGATTGGAGGTTCTGCAGCCTAAAAGGATAATGGATGAGTTAGTTTGTAAAAGTGCTGTGAGGCTTGAGAAACAATAAGCACCTCTACCTATCTGAGATCAGATGCTACTCATTCGTGAATGTGGGTGTGAGATGGGCGACACCCACAGAATACAGGAGAGTCTATGTGTGTCTTGTCCTGTACTTGTTCCCACTTCTAGAAACGGTCTGCAGTTCACTTAAAACAAATGGAAACATGAATTTGCAAGTGTGATTCATCAGTGTTGGCAATTCCACCTGGATATTCAACTTACAGGAGACTCCCTTATTCCAAACTTGGCTCATTTCAGTTAGCTATGCACCCAGGTTAAAGCAACTGACTCACCCATTAATGTTGATGATGGGGTTGTGCTAAACAGCCCATAGTTTGCTTCTAGGACAAGAATAATTGGGATGACTGGGAAAGAAAAGTAAGAGCATTAAATGCATAATGCAAATGAAATAAATTATTTTAAAGTTGTTCAGAAAACCTTTTGTTTGCAAAGTAGAGCAGGCAGAGGAAAAAGCATTATTTTAATCACAATTACTTCACTCTGAAGGTTTTCCATAAGTGGAGGGTCAGCTTCCTGGGGCTGAAATTTATACTCACAGCGGGCCACACGTCGCGGAGCCGCTGCGTTATCAAGCGCAGGCGCTGATGCCATTTTTAAAGGGCTTTGACTCCTCCGTTGAATTCAAAAATTGAAAGAGACATTGAATAAAAAATGTTAAAGCATTAACATGGACTAGTAACCCAGAGACCCAGGGTGTTGCACCACAGCAGAAGGTGGAATTTAAATTCAATTAATAAAAATCTGGAATTAAAAAGCTAGTCTAATGCTGGCCATGAAACCATTGTCGATTGTCATAAAAGCCCATCTGATTTACTAATGTCCTTTCGGGAAAGATATCTGCTATCCTTACCTGGTCTGGCCTACATGTGACTCCAGACCCACAGCAATGTGATTGATTCTTAACTGCCCTCTGAAATGGCCTAGCAAGCCACTTAGTTGTCAAGGCCAAATAGGGAGAGGCAACGAATGCTGGCCTTGCCAGCAACGCCCACATCCCATGAAAGAATTTTTTTAAATCTCCACTCTACCATCACCATCAAGCTGGGGAACCAACCCTGGTTCAATGAAGAGTGCAGGAGGGCATGCCAGGAGCAGCACGAGGCAAACATAAAAATGAGGTGTCAGCCTGGTGATGCTACAACAAAGGACTACTTGCATGCTAAACAGCGGAAGCAGAATGTGATAGAATGGGCTAGGCGATCCCACAACCAACAGATCAGATCTAAGCTCTGCAGTCCTGCCACATCCAGTCGTGAACAGTGGTGGATAATTAAACAACTAACAGGAGGAGAAGATTCCACAGATATCCTCATCCTCAATGATGGGGGAGCCCAGCACATCAGTGCAAAAGATAACGTTGAAGCATTTGCTTCCATCTTCAGCCAGAAGTGCCAAGTGGATGATAAATCTCTGCCTCGTCCTGAAGTCCCCAGCATCACAGATGCCAGTCTTCAACGATCTGATTCACTCCATGTGACATCAAAAAACAGCTGAAGGCACTGAATACTGCAAAGGCTATGGGCCCTGATGACATTCCGGCTTGTGCTCCAGAACTAGCTGCGCCCCGAGCCAAGCTGTTTCAGTACAGCTACAACACTGGCATCTACCTGGCAATGTGGAAAATTGCCCAGGTATGTCCTGTCCACAAAAAGTAGGACAAATCCAACCCGGTCAATTACCACCCTTTCAGTCTACTCTCAATTATCAGTAAAATGATGGAAGGGGTCAACGACAGTGCTATCAAGCGGCACTTGTCAAGCAATAACCTACTCGTTGACGCTCAGTTTGGGTTGTTCCAGGGCCACTCAGCCCCTGAACTCATTACAGCCTTGGTTCAAACATGGACAAAAGAGCTGAACCCCAGAGATGAGGTGAGAGTGACTGCCCTTGACATCAAGGCGGCATTTAACCGAGTGTGGCATCAAGGAGCCCTAGCAAAACTGGAGTCAATGGAAATCAGGGGGGAAACTTTCTGCTGGTTGGAGTCATACCTAGCACAAAGGAAAATGGTTGTGGTTGTTGGAGGTCAATCATGTCACAGGACATCACTGCAGGAGTTCCACCGGCACAGACACAATGGGCTGAATGGCCTCATTCTCTGCTGTAATTTTGCTATGGTTCTATGGTTCCTCAGTGTAGTGTCCTAGGTCCAACCATCTTCAGCTGCTTCATCAATGACCTTCCTTCCTTCATAAGGTCAGAAGTGGTTCGCTGATGATTGCACAACGTTCAACACCATTCGTGGCTCCTCAGATACCGAAGCACCCTGTGTTCAGATGCAGGAAGACCTGGACAACATTCAGGCTTGAGTTGATAAGTGTCAGGTAACATTCACACCACACAAGTGCTGGGCAAAGACCATCTCAAACAAGAGAGAATCTAACCATCTGCTCTTGATGTTCAATGGCTTTACCATCACTGAATCCCCCACCATCAACATCCTGGAGGTTACCATTGACCAGAAACTGAACTGGACCAGTCACATAAATACTGTGGCTACAAGAGCAGGTCAGAGACTGGGAATTCTGCAACAAGTAACTCACCTCCTGACTCCTCAATGCCAGTCCACCATCTACAAGACACAAGTCAGGAGTGTGAAGGAATACTCTCCATTTGCCTGGTTGGATGCAGCTCCAACATCACTCAAGAAGCTCAACACCATCCAGGATAAAGCAACCCACTTGATTGGCACCTCATCCACCACCTTCAACATTCACTCCCTCCACCACCGACACACAGTGGCAGCAGTGTGTACTATCTACAAGATGCACTGCAACAACTCACCACACCTCCTTTGACAGCACCTTCCAAACCTGTGATCCCTGCCACCTAGAAGGACAAGGGCAGAAGATGCATGGGAACACCATCATCTGCAAAGTTCCCCTCCAAGCCACACACCACCCTGACTTGGAACTATATCACAGTACCTTCACTGTCTCTGGGTCAAAATTCTGGAACTCCCTTCCTAACAGCACTGTTGGCGTACCTACACCCCAAGGACTGCAGTGGTTCAAGAAGGCAGCTCACCATCAGCTTCTCAACGACTATTAGGGATGGGCAATAAATGCTGGCCTTTCCAGCAACTCCCACATTGAATAAACGAACAAATGGAAAAAAAGACATATGTTCAGACAGTTATAGTTCAGAACTTCTAGGTACGCAATAGAAGAGCTTCTTTTGGCCTTATGTGAGTTTCAAAATCAAGTTGTGAAGTGAATTTGTAGCAAAAAAAAGCAAAGTATTTCAGGAAGGGAAGACTCTGGCTTGTACTGTCACTGAGTACCCTGGAGAGAAGTTCAGTCTTTTGATGACTTTGGGCTGAATTTTACGCCGCCCCAGCAGGTCAGGTGGTGGCGTGGGGGCGGTGTATAATTAAGTGGGAGGCTCCAGAAGGCCTTCACGCCCTGCTCCAGCCTCTGGCCAACTTTACGGCAGTCGGACGGGGGTGGGATAGATGGCCTGCCTGCCCGAGGCCAATCAAGGCCCTTAAGTCGTTACTTATTTTACCAGTGGCAAGTGGGCATGCTGGGGACATGAAAGGCTGCCCAACGATAACTACCGGCCTTTCCGCACACTGTGGGGGGCGTGCCATGGCAGTTGGGCAAAGAGTGCACGATTGAGGCCGCCTCTGCCTCCCAACCCACCCCTGGGACCCAAGACAGCCCCCTTCCCCCAAATGACTACCCTTGCCTCGCCGGCACAACCAAGCCCCCCTGGCGAGGCAACCCCAACATACCTTTAGTCCTGGCTCCATGGCATCCTCCTCGGTCGGCTGGGCTGCAGTCCCAGTAGTGGCCACTGCTCCCTGTGGTGCTGCTGGGACTAAGAGCTGCTGGCCCACTGATTGGCTGGCAGCTCACTGAGGCGGGACCTCCTCCCTCAAGTGGGTGGAAGTCCCGCCTCAGGACAATTAAAGCCTGGAGACCTGTATAGTGCGGGATGGATCCCCGGGCTAGGCGGAAGCAGGTTCGCCACCGACTTTTACATCGGTCCCGTCCACCTACAGTAAAATCCAGCCCTTTGTCTCTTCTATACGTGAGAACCAGTAAGACTCTTATACAGTACTGCAATTCGACAACTAGAGCATCAGTGTGGTCGGCATGACACAAGCTATCCTTCCACTACACTGAAACGCAGATGGTCATTGCATAGCTAATAAGGAACCTCTAAGACTTGGGATAACAGCTGCTGTAGGTATTACCAGAGGCCAGGTATAAGAACACAAGCTCATATATCGAGATTTTGATGCTTCTCATGGTTGGGCTTTAGAGGGGAAAATTTCTCTAACTGGTTCTACAATTTGATGGGCAGTGGTTCATCCACATATCATGGGCAAGAGGCTGGTGGCAATGCATTCAATCAATTTATGATGAATTATGCTGCTGGCTATGCTGCTTGTAAGGAGCACCTGGTACCTGTTGTCTACCTAGTAACGGATGAAACCAGCACTTACCTGTTGTCTAATGACCAATAGCGAGTATCCTTCTTGGTGAGTCTTTCTATTCCTCAAATAGATTTTTTGCAGTCAAGATGTTTTCAGGATGACATGCTTGTTTATTGGAAGGTCAGAGTCAAATTAATCCTCTGTGGCAGTCTCTTTAATGCAATATCTGAGCCTCATGGGTCCAGAGCGCTCTAAGACACTGACAATAATTAACTGGCCAGCTTGGCATATTAAGGTCACTGAGGCTTAGATTCATCCCACACAGATCCAGATAGGCCTGGAAACCAAAGCCCTAACAGGAAAAGTGATCATACCAGGACCAGCAGTTGAAAGTAGTCTGTACTGGAGAACTGTTCAGTTCTAGCTGATGAAACTCTAGCAGTGTCCCTGAGTAGACATGGACATCCTTAAGTCTTTGCTCTTGCCAAATTGCACCTAAGCATTCTAGATTTAGGCCAAGTGGGATGTGCTCCCTTAGAGAGTATATGTGTATCGTGTATCGGCCAAACAGAAACTCTGTCTGTGTGGATTTTGGACTAGCTTTGTTTCGAGACGTTTAAACATGATGATTTGTTTCTGTACATATCTGACAGGCAGCTGAACAAAAACAAATGACTATTACTATTTCTTCCTCACTCCCAATGCTTCAGTGTCTCAAATTATTACTCTGGAATTCTCTCCCAAAACCAATATCAATGCCTTCAAAAGCTTCCCAAAAACCATTCTCCTCAACTGTAGCATGTGTCAGGTCCCACCCATCTTATTCAATTCCTGAATGATGCCTACTGCTCCCTTGTTGAGTGTTGTGAGGCATTCATTTAAATGAGGAACACTACACAAAAACAAGTTGTTATTGAAGTTAGGTAATGATTCATTTCAACATGATTTGCATCACTACCATGTGTTTCTAAACAAAACGAAAAATGTTTGCCAACCACTTTTCATAAACACAACGCCCCATTGCTTGTACGGAGCTGCCTAAAATAAATATCTTTCCCAAGATTTATCTTTAAGGGTTTCTCCGAATTGGCCACCATAATCTCGGTGGAAGATCAGCGGAAACTCCATATACATGCCTAAATAGGATTACCACCATTGATGGCCAATCAGGAAAATCCCCTTCCCCATCCCTTGGAAATTGCCAGCATTTTTTTTTAATAACATGCCCCATTCACCATAAAATATCACAGAATAATACTGCACAGAAGATGGCCATTTGATCCATCATTCATGTGCTAGCTCTCTGAAAGAGCTATCCAATTAGTCCCACTCCCCTGCTCTTTCCCCATAGCCCTAAAATGTTTCCTTTTCAAGTATTTATCCAATTCCCTTTTGAAAGTTATTGTTGAATCAGCTTCCACCAACCTTTTAGGCAGTGCATTCCAGATCATAACAACTCAATGTTTAAATAGATTTCTGATTTCCAATGACAGGTTTGTAGAGATGGACTAGCATAATATGATTAGTTTAATAACAAAACCACAATCCTTCTCATTTTATGCAGTGATAAATCCTAGAAATATCTTTGCTGATTTTCACCTTTTACTTAAATTAAGAAAAATAAAATGTTCTTCTGTAATGGATTACAGCTCAGTGCTGGCATGTCTGTATATATTACAATTAAATTAGTTGATAGAACACATGGAAATCTCTAACAGCTGCTTGATTCTACTCGAGAAACTTTGGCACCACTGTAATTCATTCAATTTTTCACATCAGTTTTCTTTTGTTTATAAATGATTTTCATTCACTCCAGCCACCCACAGGCTGGTGCTATTCAGGCAGGTGTTCAGTGATACTTCAGTAGGTCCATGGGGATGAAAATACCTGCTTGATTAGAAACAGTTTGGAATTGTTCCAATATATTTAAACACAAAATAGTGAAATTGGTTTTGAAATCCCAAAAAAGCAGTTCTCACTTATTCAACACAACTGACCTCCTCCTTTATTAACAAGCATTTAAGTGTCTTTTGTCTTCAAAACGCTACACTAATTGCTTGTCATTGTCTAAATTTGCATACTTACTGTGAAAAGGATTTGAGGTAGTCGCAATTTCTCTGGCGGCCAAGTGTTTTTTTGAGGTCCACAAGTGATGACTAGGTTGTGGTACAGCCTACCTTCCCATGCCAAGAACCAAATCCACTAAATTGTATCTCACCATTTACAAGGCAGAAGTCAGGAGTGTGATGGAATACTCTCCACTTGCCTGGATGGGTGCAGCTCCAACTCAAGAAGCTCCACATCATCCAGGACAAAGCAGCCCGCTTGATTGGCACCCCATCCACCACCTTCAACATTCACTCCCTCCACCACCGACGCACAGTGGCAACAGTATGTACCATCTACAAGATGCACCACAACACCTCACCAAGGCTCCTTAGCCAGCACCTTCCAAATCCACAACCTCTACCACATAGAAGGACAAGGCCAGAAGATGCATGGGAACACCACCACCTACAAGTTCCCCTCCAAGCCACACACCATCCTGACTTGGAACTATATCGGCGTTCTTTCATTGTCACTGCGTCGAAATCCTGGAACTCCCTTCCTAACAGCACTGTGGGTGTACCTACTCCAAATGGACTGCAGCAGTTCAAGAAGGCAACTGACCACCACCTTCTCAAGGGCAATTGGGGATGGGCAATAAATGCTGGCCTAGCCCACGCCCCAGAAACAAATTTTAAAAAGTACATTAGTGGACTATATGTCAGCTACTCGCCATAAAGTATGAAGCAGAATAGAAACATAATAAAGGAATTTGAGATGAATGTTACACTGAGTAAAAATGTTGAAGATAAGTTGAATCTGAGCTTCGCCTGACAGCTTAGTGGGTGGATACACTGTCCTGTGTGGTACTGAGCTAGGAGGATCTGCGGTTCAATCACTAGATGGTGCTTAGGTAGCAGATCTCAGTCAAGGTGGCAGTTAGGATGGTGCAATTAGCCTGAGCAACCTAGACAATGAAGGGGGGAAACTAGTTCAGCTTCATACTAATGATCATTATCTTATAACACTGGATGGAAAGTGCATGTGTGCAGACTATTACAATTTGGCCTAGTTCTTTATTTGTGTTCTCAACAAAGGTCTGTCTCTATGGGCAAGCTGAGCATTCCTGTAAACCATAACTTGATTTTGTGTATGAAGTATCTCAGAAAGCATGTCATAAATTGGACAATGACCCCTTATAACAGAGGGGTATGCACTGGAAATAGCATGGGATGTCACCCTATATTCCTGAACACTAAATAGATTACGTAGCTTAGGTTAAAATGGACATCTAAATTTATTGTATGAAATAAATTTATACAGATGCAAAATTAAATTAACAGGGCAGGTCATAATAATTTAAAACTTCCACTAGTATCTATTCAGAGTCCAAAATATTGCATTATTTCATGATATTTAATCATTTTAACTCAGTTTAGATGTAGTAAATAGATTCTAGCAGCTATGAAGTTCCAGCTCACCACTATTACAGAATCACAGAATAATACAGTGCAGAAGAGGCCATTCGGCCCATCGACTCTACACCAATGCATTAAAACACCTGACCTGTCTACCTAATCCCATTTGCCAGCAATTGGCCCATAGCCTTGAATGTTATGACGTGCCAAGTGCTCATCCAGGTACTTTTTAAAGGATGTGAGGCAACCTGCCTCTACCACCCTCCCAGGCAGGGCATTCCAGACCGTCACCACCCTCTGGGTAAAAAAGTTCTTCCTTAAATCCCCCTTAAACCTCCCGCCCCTCACCTTAAACTTGTGACCCCTCGTAACTGACCCTTCAACTAAGAGCTAAATGTTACACAGAGCTAAATGTTTTTGTCATATTAACCATCAAACTAGCGCAAGACTAAGGCATATATCTCTATTAGGTAGCCTCAGAGCATAGACCTATCAATCAATCCCTGCATCAAAGACATCAAGGTTGCCACATAGATAGCCAACATCAAACATTCTTACAGCTCCAGGACATAGGAAACGTGCCTCAGTAGACAAGAGTATGCTAGCAGGACATTCACTGATGAGACAGAAATTATGATTAGCAGCTCAGAATCTTTCCTCTGTGTCAAACTTACTTACATTGCCTGACAGAATAAATTAAACTATTTTGGCCTGACATGGAATGGTCTACAATTAAGATGTGTGGAGGTGATCCCTCTTTGAAGTGGTAGTCTCACTCTAGTTATAAAAAAGACAAAATACTCCTCGGCAGAGTACTGCTAGCAGAAACCCTTGTTACATTACATAGTTTTCAGCCTTGACTCAGCATACCCAACTCTAAGTGATAAGGTTATGGATTCAAGTACCCTCCTTGAGCACATAATCTAGGCTGCCGCTTCGGTGTAGTACTGAAGGGGTGCTGCACTATCACGGGTGCTATCTTTTAAATAAGATATTGAACAGTCTACCCTTTCAGATGAATGTAAACAATCTTTGCAAAGAAGCGTAGGGGAGTTGTCCCAGTGTCCTGCCCAACATTTATTCCTCAATTAATATCATTGCTGTAGGACTGCCACTTTTTCCTACATTACAACAGTGACCACACTTCAAAAGTACTTCAGTTGCTCTGAAACAGTTTGGGACATCCTGAGAGATTCTATCAAGTGCCAGCTTGGTTCAGTTGTTAGCGTTCTCATCTCTGATTCAGAAGGATCTGCGGTCACACACTGTCCAGGACTGGAGCACGTAACTGTTATATTATTGGATTCTTCTTAAACCTTCTAAGTATAGATTGTTTCAGCTCTCATATCTAAGATCACTCTCTAATTTCCCAAACCTTCTCACTGCTTTGAGATCTAGGCAAATGCCCCGAGAAACAAATAGCAAATCCTATTTGAGAATTGCTTTTAAGCACTGGACTATCTTACACCTCAATAAGATCTTCTTCAAATTTTTGACAACAGTAGGATGTCACATTAGGCCTTATGTTTTAGTTGAAGATATAAAGTGAATTTATTAAACAAATAATGAAGAAGTGAAAGACCTAACAGATATAATACAATTACATATTTAGAGTAAAATGCCTTTTATCCAATTCTTCAAATAGATAAAATAATAAGCGTTGCAATTTAATGCTGAGTTATTCTTTTATAGGAAACTTTTACAAACAAGCCTTTTTTCTCATAATCTTTTCTGACAACAGGACTTAGCTGGCCATCCTAATCTTTTCCTGTGAAGTTTGCAATTGGTTTCACTTCCTACTGATAACTCAATTCAGCTGAATGGACAGATCAACTGCTTAAATGCTTCGGTCCTTTGGGTTTTTCATAACTGAGAGCCAGATTCAAATAATTGGCAATAAAAACAAAAAATTGCTGGAAAATACTCAGCAGGTCTGGCAGCATCTGCAGGCACCCATAGCAACACTTTTTACTTGAAGGAAGTGAGTGGAGTTGAAGGAGAAGTTGCTCACCGTGAGAACAAGTTCAGCCAGGTGTAGGAGGGTGGTGGTGGATGGGGCTGGTTGGGCCTCTGTTCAAGGAAGAAGCGGAGAGCCTTCAAACTGTCCTGGTGGGGGATAGAGGTGGAGTGAGATTGGACGTCCATAGTGAAGAGCAGGCGCTTAGGGCCAGGAAAGTGGAAATTGTCAAAATGACGTAGGGTGTCAGAAGAGTCACGGATGTAGGGGGGAAGAGACTGGACCAGGGGAGAAAAGATAGAGTCAAGATCGGAAGAAATAAGTTCCGTAATTATGCCTGTCTTTTTGTGGGATATGTTGAACATTCCTTGTTCTAGACCTACTCAGGCCCCCTCCCCCCAACTCTTTTTCCAGTACATTGATGACTGTATCAGTGCCGTTTCCTGCTCCCGCCCCGAACTGGAAAACTTTATCAACTTTGCTTTCAATTTCCACCCTTCTCTCAGCTTTACATGGTCCATCTCCGACACTTCCCTTCCCTTCCCCGACTTCTGTCTCCATCTCTGGGGATAGGCTGTCTACTAATATTCATTATAAGTCCACTGACTCCCATGGCTACCTTGACTACACTTCCTCACACCCTGCCTCCTGTAAGGATTCCATTCCATTTCCCAGTTTTTCCATCTTCGACGCATCTGCTCTGATGATGCAACCTTCCACAACAGCGCTTCTGATATGTCTTCCTTTTTCCTTAACCGAGGATTTCCCCCACTGTGGTTGACAGGGCCCTCAACCGAGTCCGGCCCATTTCCATACCTCTACCCTCATCCCTTTCCCTCCCTCCCAGAACCCTGACAGGCTTATCCCCACTTTCCACCCCACCAGCCTCCACAACCAAAGGATGACCCTCCGCCATTTCTGCCACGTCCAGCGTAATGCCACTACCAAATGCATCTTCCCCTCCCCCCCCCCCCTGTCAGCATTCCACTCTGGTCCACTCCTCCATTACGCCCAACACCTTCCCACGGCACCTTCCCATGCAATCACAGGAGGTGATACCTGCACTTTTACCTCCTCTCTCCTCATTATCCAAGCCCCATATACTCCTTCCAGGTGAAGCAGCAATTTACTTTTATTTCTTTCAATTTAGTATACTGTGTTTGCTGCTCACAATGCCGTCTCCTCTACACCGGGGAGACCAAACGCAGATTGGGTGACCGCTTTGCGGAACACTTCTGCTCAGTACGAAAACATGACCCCAAGCTTCCTGTCACTTGCTATTTCAACACACCCTGCTGCTCTCATGCCCACATCTCTGTCCTGGGCTTGCTGCAGTGTTCCAGTGAACATCAACGCAAGCTGAAGGAACAGCATCTCATTTACCGATTAGGCACTCTACAGCCTGCCGGACTGAACATTGAGTTCAATAATTTCAGAGCATGACTGCCCCCCCCTCCTTTTTTATTTTTAGTTTTACTTTTTATTTTTTATTATTATTTCATTTTATTTTAGTTTGTTTCATCATTCAATTTTTTTTTACCATGTACCTGCCCACTGTTTTTTTTCATGTTTGTGCTTTTGGCTAGGGCTTTCATTATTTTGTCATTTAACACCCTCTCTGTACTAACGCTTTGTCTTTCACTACACTATTAACACACTCTTTGCCTTTGCCTTTGTCCCATGATCTCTTTATCAGTTATTCTCTGTGACCCTCTGTCCTATCAACGCCTTCCCTTTTGTTCTCTTTTGCCCCATCACCACTTTATTTGCTTGAAATCTATTACATTTCTAACCTTTGCCAGTTCTGATGAAAGGTCACTGACCTGAAATGTTAACTTTGCTTCTCTCTCCACAGATGCTGCCAGACATGCTAAGTATTTTCCAGCACTTTTTGTTTTTATTTCAGATTTCCATTATCTGCAGTATTTTGCTTTTATTCAAATAATTGGCATTTAATTGAACAAATCACATCATCCATATTTGTTACCCGGGTTCTTCTCTTCATGCCAGTTCAGAAATTGGTTTCATCTTGTATTGCATCATATGAACAATACTAAGTTAGTACAGGTATCTAAACTGTAGCTGTATATTTACAACTACTTAATTGCTGTGAATGGGTTTCAACATACAGCCACCAGCTAAAATGAGACAAAAATATATAATTTTTTCTCACGATGACACTGCAGTGGAGTAGCTGAGAGATTGCTGCGTTTGGCAGAAGTGTCATCCTTTGGAAAAGAAAAAGAGAATATGAATGAAAGCTAGAGAGAAACATAAAGACGGACTGTAAAATCTTCTTTAGGTATGTGAAAAGGAAAAGAATAGCAAGGACAAATGTGGATCCATTACAGATGGAGACAGGAGAATTTCTAATGACAAATATGGAAATAGTGGAGAAACTAAACAATTACTTTGTGTCTGTCTTCATGGAGGAAAATACAGAAAATCTTGCAGAAATACTAGGGAACCAAGGGATTGGTGAAAATGAGGAACTGAAAGTAATTAGCATTAATAAAGAGGTAGTACTCGAAAAATTCACTAGATTGTAGGTTGATTAATCTGGAGCAGATGAGCTACATCACAGACTGTTGAAGGAGGTGACTGTAGAGATAATGGATGTATTGGTGGTTATCTTTCAAAATTCTATAGATTCTGGAAAAGTTTCTGCAGACTGGAAAGTAACAATGATTCTATGACTAAATGTAACCCCACTATTTAAGAAAGGAGAGAGAGAGAAAACTGAGAACTACCGACCTGTTAGCTTGACATCAGTAATAGGGAAAATGTTAGAATCGATTATATGTGATAACTAGACACCTAGAAAATAATGATATGATTGGGCAGAGTCAACATAGATTTATAAAGAGAACTCACGTTTGACAAACCTGTTGGAGATTTTTGAGGATGTTGCTTGTAACATAGATAAAGGAGAACCAGTGACTGTGGTGTATTTGGATTTTCAGAAGGTTTTTGAAAAGGTCCCACACAGGAGGTTAGTAAACAAAATTAGACCACATGGGATTGGGGGTAATATACTGGCACAGATTGTGAATTGGTTAATAGACAGAAAGCAGACAGTAGGAATAAAAGGGTCATTCTCAGGATGGCAGGCTGTTACTAGTGGGGTATCGCAAGGAGCTGGGGCCACAGCTGTTCACAATCTGTATAAATGATTTGGATGTGGAAACCAAATGTAATATTTCCAAATTTGCTGATGACACAAAACTAAGTGGGAATGTACGTTGTGAGAAGGATGCAAGGAGGCTTCAAGGGGACTTGGACCGGCTAAGTAAATGCGCCAGAACATGGCAGATGAAATATAATGTGGATAAGTGTGAAATTATCCACTTTGGTAGAAAAAGCAGAAAGACAGAGTATTTCTTAAATGGTGAGAGGTTGGGATGTGTTGATGTCCAAAGGGACCTGGGTGTCCTTGTTCATGAGACATTGAAAGCTAGCATGCAGGTGCAGTAAGCAATTAAGAAGGCAAATGGTATGTTGGCCTTCATCGCAAGGGGTATTGAGTACAGGAGTAAGAAGTCTTGCTGCAATTGTATAGAGCTTTGGTGAAACCGCACCGGGAGTATTGTGTACAGTTTTGGTCTCCTCATCTAAGGAAGGATACACTGGCCATAGTGGGAGGACAATGGAGATTCACCAGACTAATCCCTAGGATGGAAAGATTTACTTATGAGGAGAGATGGAGGAAACTGGGCCTGTATTCTCTAGAGTTTTGAAGAATGAGAGATTGTCTCATTGAAACTTACAAAATTCTTACAGCGTGTGACAGGATGAATGTAGATAGGATGTTTCCCCTGGCTGGTGAGTCTAGAACCAGGGGATATAGTCTCAGAATAAGGGGTAGGCCATTTAAGACTGTGTTACCACCGAGGCGGGAGGAGTGCACTGTTTATTCTAGTTCCACTTCTCCACAGGTCGCAACATATATTTAAATTTTTTCCCACTTACCAATACGGTCAATCATAGACTCTATTTTTATCCTAGAATAAAACACACCAATCAGGTTTCTTTAATAAACAACTAAATTATCACTTTATTATAAAATAAGTCTTAAGCAGTAATGAAGTAAAGCATAATCACGCAGATTGAAATATTAAAGTTCCCTTTTTACCTTAGCCCCCTCATACTCACACACACACATATACACCAGTTAAATGGAAAAATAAAGGGAGTTTATTTTTTAGAGCTCTATTGCAGACAAAAAAACACTTGGGCTGAATACTTGCTCATTCTTGAAGAAACAGCAGATGAGATATGTTGTGTATTAAAATTGGCACACAGTCTAGCCTCTGAATACACTTAGAGGGTCACTGGGATCTTTTAGAACAGTTCTTTTCAGGCAGCATTGAGAATTAATTTAGCAGACATTTCTTCAAATACAGGAGACAAGATGAGTCGACACAGTGGATTTCTCAGGGTCTTTTAGAGAGGTGCTGGAAAGCAGAGCTGGGTTGTGGTCCTCTCTCCTTCCTTGGGAATTGTCTTCTCTCCTTGGAAGTTCCCTTCTCTCCTTGGAAGTTCTCTCCCTTTTTATACAGTTCAACCCCAACTCAAAACAATTCAAAAGCGAAACCGACAATAGGAGGTCAACCTTTTGACCTCCATCAATCTTGACCTGTCACTTTTTTGTAAACAACTTCTCCAGGTGTCCAAAGTTCTCTGTTGTTTATTGAGCTGGAAGTCAGGTGGTTTCCCAGAAAGGCTTGTTGTTGTTTCTGGAAGTCAGGTGGTTTCCCGGAAAGGCTTGTTTTCCTCACAAGGCCTCTCAGTGCCCCTTTTAAAAAAGATTTCCAGGGACGGTTTATCAAAGTCAAGAGGCCTTTACACGACCCCCTTTGAAAACCCCAAAGTTTAACATTTCTTCAATCTTTCAAAAATGAATCCTCAAAATATATATTTAACAAAACACAGAGGCACTTTCATAACAACTGAGAGGAGGAGGAATTTCTTCACTCAGACGGTGGTGAATCTTTGGAATTCTCCACCCCAGAGGGCTTTGGAGGTTCAATCATTCAGCATGTTCAAAACAGAAATCGATGGATATCTGGATACTAATGGCATCAAGGGATATGGGGATAGCATGGGAGAGTGGCGTTGAGGTATATGATCAGCCATGATCTAATTGAATGGCAGAGCAGGCTTGATGGGCTGATTGGCCTACTCTTGCTCCTATATTCCTATGCTCCTAAGAATTCAATCTGAGGCCCATTCTGGCAGTTCAGGTGGAATATCAATATTCCATGACGTATTTTGAGTTCTCCTGACATCCTGGCCAATATTCTGTCTGCAACCAAAACAAACAAAACCATATTAACTGATCATTTGGCTGAGATTTTGCTGTATTCACAAAGGTGCAACATTATAACATTAGTCACTGCACTTGAAAAAGTGATTTGCTGGATCTGAAGAGCTCTTGGACATCCTGAGAATAAGATGCTCTATAAATGTAAATTCTTTCTTTCTACATTCGAGTCAAAAGTGGGATAATAGAATCATAGAATAGTTACAGCTCAGAATGAGGCCATTCAGCCCATCATGTCTGTGCCAACTCTCTGCAAGAGCAACTCCCCTGGTCCCACTCCCCTGCCTTTTCCCCGTAACCATACAATTTTTTTCTCTTCAGGTAATTATCCAGTTCTCTTTTGAATGCCTCAAGTGAACCTGCCTCCACGACACTCTCAGGCAGTGCATTCCAGATCCTAACCACTCACTTGCATAAAAAAGATTTTCCTCATGTTGCTATTGCTTCTTTTGCCAATCACCTTAAATCGGCGTCCTCTGGTTCTGGATCCTTCGGCCAATGGGAACAGTTTCTCCCTATCTACTCTGTCCAGGCCCCTCATGATTTTGAGCTGAAATATATGCGTTCTACACCATGAGTCACTTCTGGAATCAAATTGGGCTAGATTTAATTCTGAAAGAAAAAAAAAGACTTACATTTCTATAGCACCTTTCAAAACAACCAGATATCCCGTAACGTTTTATATTACTTTTTGAAGCGTAGTCACTGTTGTAATATAGGAAATGCGGCAGCCAATTTTCACACAGCAATCTCCTACAAACAGCAATATCATAATCGCCAGATAATTTGTTTTTTTTGTTATGTTATTGAGGGATAAATTTTGGCCAGAACACTAGGGATAATTCCTCTGCTGTTCTTCAAAAATAAGCACCATGGAATCTTTTACATCCACCTGAAAGGTCAAACAGTGCATCTCATCCTCACCACAACATGATTTTTGTACTCAAGTCCTGGAGTGGGACTTGAATCTACAATCATGTGACTCAAAGGCACATGTGCTACCAACTGAGCCACAGCTGACACATATTGTAAGACAAATTTGGAGGTAGCATGTTCTAGAGGTTCACCAATTTCTGCCTGTCTTTCAAATCTACTTATAATTGATATGTCCAACATAATCAATACATGTTGGTTTTAACTAATGCCCAGTGTCAACTACTGTCCATATTGATGAGGACTTAATAAACTCCCTCAACACCTCCCACAAAATATTGCAATTTTGAAACTCCTGATGTGTATTTGTGCCGTATGACTATTTCAATTTATACACTCAAACTATTTCACAAAGTCTGAGAAAGAGCAGGGCAATGCAGCTCAATTCAGAGGATCGTTTGTTTCGTTACTTGTCCTAATTCCTCCTCCATTTGCCTTTCACCATCATCCCATTTGTCATTGAATTACTCCTGCCTTCCACCCTATTAGACACCTTCCCTTTTGTTCTTGTCTTCACTTCCCTGCCCTGTTTTTTCCTCTATCTGCACTTGCTTAAAAACTTACATCTCTAACTTCTTCCATTTTTGATGAAAGATCATCAAGCTGAAACATTAACTCTGTTTCTCTCTCCACAGTTGGTGCTAGACCTGCTGAGTATTTCCAGCATTTTCTCTTTTTATCTGTTTTCCTTTATGTTTTTTCTTTCCAAATACCAATCAATTCCCTTTTAAGTGACATTACAATTTCTACTGCAATAGCTGTTTCTGATAAAAAAAACATCTCTGCTACCTTCCCTTTAATTCTTTTAATGTCAATCATGACTCTATGGTCTCAATAATAACCTCCCAACAACAGGTAGCAGCAGGTCAGGGGGATCAGTTAAACCATCAAATGCACAAAATGGGACTGCAACCTGCCATGCATGCACACATTGCTGCTAATATGCCAGTGCAGCATTGAAGGAACACAGTTTTGTTACGGGCGCTGTCAAGAAAACTTGCGATGCCAAAGGAGGATTTTTTAATTCATCAATTGGAAACCTACATTAAACTTTTCATGAAACAAAAAGAGCTGGAATTCTACAGCTAAACTTTTAAAAATAGCTGGCAGCCAAGATGGCCAGCGCAATTTGCATTTGAAAACCTGCACATTCCAAAGCCTTAAAGAGGAGGCACATTTCTGATGAGCCTGTACCCAAGACAATGGCTTGCTCTATTGAATGAACCACAGGAGATTGCTTTCATTAGCAGAACAAGCCATCCTCGAACATTAACCTTGAAAGGGACAACCCTTCCAGGTGTAAACATTAACATCCTGAGGCCTGAGCGACTGAAATTCCTAAACTTGCATCTCATTAGAAGGTTCTAGACAATACATGTGACCATCTGTCCATCTCTATGAAAGCTAGGAGTTTCCCTTGGACAAAGCAGACAAGCCAATGATTCATTCTGGGAAGAAGCCAGAAGGACTATCTCTCCTCTCTCTCTCTCCAGAAGGCCTGGTGGGGCATGCGAAGCCTAGCTGCTGAGTGCTGAATCCAAGACAAAGACACCAGGGGAAGAAAGCCACCTACAATTCTCCCTCCAAGAAAACACTGAGCCAGATGGACAAGCTACAAAGTACACTTCTATCAGCCAAAGACTTCAGCTGGAAGACAACGGAATCATCCAACCCCACAGACCATGTATTAATTTTTACTTGTTCTGGACTCTAATCCAACCACAAATATAGCCCTCATCACTCTGTAACCTATTTGGGTGTGTGTGATTCTCGTGTGAGTGTGCAGAATTTTATTATTTTATTTAGATCGGGTTTAGATTGTTAAGTATAATAAACTCACCTCTGTCTTGTTTAAACTCAAGAAAACCTGTCCAATTGGTGCCTTTACAATCACAACAAAGGTAAAAGGTAAAACACTGACTGAAGTGGTAAGCACATCCACTGTTTAAAAAGGAATAAACCCTGTTGCAGTCAAATAAGAGGAATGACAAGAGGGGAGCCTTATGACCCCTCCTCACCCGATTGTAACAGTGTGCTTTTTGGGAGGACCGTCAAGGCCTTTCTGGCTGTTCTTGTGGCTCAGTGAGTGTTAATGAATACATGCCACTAATCTGACCAACATTTCTGTATGAACCAACATCACAAGTTCATCCAATGGTTGTTTGTGGAATTTCTCTGTGTGTGTAAAATTGGCTGTTGCATTTGCCTACACAGGTAATTCATTGCATGTGCAATGCCTTGGGCATTTCTGAGAGACATGATAAAGTGCTATTTAATGCAAGGATTTTTCCTCTACTGGACAAAAGCCTTAAAGCTGTTTGAGACTTTGCTACAGACAACAAATGTTTTTGTTAAAAAGGGATCAGCAGTACGCCAGGTGAAAAGGTCTCAGACTAACCTTGGCTCCGCAAGCTCATTCCTCCTGGTGGATGAAGCAGGTGAGAAAACAAACATGCCTAAAAGCTACTTCCAATGCACATTTAAGCATTTTAATACCGTCACTGTCTGCACAATGTTAAGTAAAGAACATTTTTAAATTTGGATGTACTTAAACAGTATTAGCATTGCACCAATGCCAGTGCGAATAGCAATCATCAAATTCACACCTAAATTTAGCAGTATATTTATTCAGTTGGGCAAACAGCTCTTCAAATCAATTTATCAGTAAATATCTTTCAGTTGTTCAAAAAATAAGACAAACATTTGGCTCCGTAAGAGCACACTGTTGCTTTTCTTCCCATGGAGAGTCTGAATCTGAAGCAAAATAAATCATTTGCTGCTTGTTCAATCATACAAGTCACTCAACCAACTATTATTAACTAGGAATGACTCAACCAGTCAGTAAAACCAGGGATACAGACAGGGAAATCCCTTCATCTAGTTTGGGGGGAAAGTGATTGAAGCTTGGCATTTGATTGATCAGACACAGAGACTCCATTTCATACTGGAAAATATATTTTCACAGTTAGTCACTGCTTGGCCAGGAGATCTTCTTTGTTAATTGCACTGGTTCAAACAAAAACTGAATTTTATGATAACTGGCTGAAGAACAGATTTAAGGTTACTAAGGGATATAAAATTAAGCATAATCACTAACCCGACTGCATGATATAAAAGTAATAAAGTTGGTACTTTGTTTTCACCAGTGAAGAAAAAAATCGTGTCAGCTAAAATGGCACATAATTTGTGGCAGGAATAATGGAGAGGCTATCAGTGCTCACTGTTATTATGGAATAAATCAGACAGCATCTTCTGATGTCCACAGATGCGCAGTTATACACAGAAATCAGGAACATGCTACCTGAGTTGCCCTGCTCCTTCAGAAGCTTTGCTGTACTGGTACCTTGCCGAGTGATTCAGCATGAAAACACATGAAGAGTGTGAAGTTGCAGTACTTACCTTGTAGTTACCCACTAAACGTGCCAGTTAGACCTTGTCCATTCAAGTGTAAGTGAATTCATAAGGGTGTGATGAGTCTTAATTATTACCAAAAATCTTCTCTAGCACTGAAAACTTACTTTTACAAGTGTGGAGTCTCATTCCTCTAGACTTTAATTATTGTTGGAGATTTTAAAAAATTTAAATAATATTTTTAGCTTTTCTTTCTGTCTTTAAATCCTATCTTTCTTTCTCTCTTTGTTCTACTTTCTGTACATGATTTTACATTGAATTAAATATTCTAACTTACACTTCCCAGTTAGACTCTGCATGACTCAGTAAGGATTCATCAATCTGATTTGTTGAAGTGATAAGCTGTTGCTTGTCCTGTTCACACAGATTCCAGATCCTTGTAGAGGACACCACACTGAAATAGATCTCTAGTAGCCTAAAGTTGCCACAAAAAAAACATGAAAAGTCTGTGTGCAGCTGTAAGCATAATAAATATTGGTCTGCATTTTGGATTCAGTGTCATTCATTCAGCACTGAATGCAAAATCCAGACCAATATTTATCTCAGCAAAATGGTGAGGAAGCAAACTAAGGAGCTCTCATTTGATTCTGGTCTGTGCTGAGGCAGCTGTTTCCAGGATTGAGAGTAGCAGTAGTGTGACTGGGCGGCGCAGTGGTTAGCACCACAGCCTCACAGCTCCAGCGACCTGGGTTCGGTTCTGCGTACTGCCTGTGTGGAGTTTGCAAGTTCTCCCTGTGACCGCGTGGGTTTCTGCCGGGTGCTCTGGTTTCCTCCCACAGTCAAAGACGTACAGGCAAATTGGCCATTGTAAATTGCCCCTAGTGTAGGTAGGTGGTAGGAGAATTGAGGGAAGGTGGGGGTGTGGTTGGGAATATGGGATTAATGTAGGATTAGTATAAATGGGTGGTTGATGGGCAGCACAGACTTTGTGGGCAGAAGGGCCTGTTTCAGTGCTGTATCTCTCTATGACTGGTTCTTGTTGGAAACTGTGTGTGTGTGAAGGACTGAGTCAGTTCCATGATTTAGCAAGATTCACTGTCTATGCTTCTGTTTGAAGAATGATCAGTCTGATGAGGTAGGGAAGGATGTTTGTGAAGATAAAGGGAGAAAATGTGGGGGGTGCAAATGTGATGCGAAATGTTAATGCTTTGAGAGTTTTTCAAATTTGCTTCAAAGTTAGGTTTGAGGTTAAGCACGTAATTGTTTCCACAGGCCTGAAATGGAATGCAGCACAGTTCCATTCGGTAGTTCAAAGGTCTAAGTACCACCATGAGACATATTCTATCAGATATGTGAACAGACTCCAGGAAGATCATCCCCATGCCATCTTCTCCTGAACATATCAAACAACTCCAGTTGAGATACACCCAGAAATGCGTTGTGATGGTAAATAAAAAAAGGACTTGTATTTATATAGTATTTTTCACAACCACCAGACGTCCCAAAGTGCTTTACAGCCAATGAAGTACTTTTGAAGCATTGTCACTGTTATTAATGTAGGAAATGTTGCAGCCAATTTGCGCACAGCAAGCTCCCAAACAGCTATGTGGTAATGACCAGATAGTCTGTTTTTTTATGTTGATTAAGGGATAAATTTTGGCCAGGAAACCAGGGATAACTCTCCTGCTCTTCTTCAAAATAGTAGCATGGCATCTTTTACATCCTCCTAAGAGGGCAAAAGGGACCTTAGTTTAATGTCTCATCCAAAAGACAGCACCTCTGATACTGCAGCAGTCCCTCAGTAGTGCACTGAAGTGTCAATCTTGATTTATGTGCTCACGTCTGGGAGTGGGACTTGCACCCACAACCTTTACACTCAGACAAGAGCTCTACCAACTGAGCCACATCATAGAATATATCATTATAGTTTTGAATATAACTTATTACAATTGTTGTACACTTATCCCTTCAGGCACAAAAATTGTAGGAGTATAATAAATGATGCCAGAGCAGTGTAACTCATAAACTAATCTCTTTGCCATATAGCCTTTAGGGCTGTGTTATAGACGTCTGATATCAAATTGAGTATCTACTATTTCAATAAAAGACTAAAATTTATTTAATCAGATGGTACCACATCAATCAAAAGGCCACTTTTCTGGCACTAAATAGCAATAAAAATGGCACTAAATTTCCTTTTTGTCCATTACACTATTGTTATGCCAAACAGCTTTGCCATTCAACAGCAGAAGTTGCACACATGTTTCCTAGGTAAGTTAACTTGCATGTGAAGTGATGTAAATTGTGACATAATTGTGCTCTAAAAGCACAGTAAACATTTGAGCTCCAGGAAAGCTGAGTACAGAAGTGTAAAGACTTCAGCCTTCGTTAGAGCACTAAGAACATCGGAACAGGAATAGGCTATTCAGCCGTTCGTGCCTGTTCTGGCATTCAGTGAGATCATGGAGGATCTGTATCTTAACTCCATCCACCTGCCTTGGCTCCATAAAGCTAAGTTACAGAAATCTAATATCAAATTGAGTACATTTTTGCATAATCTACTATTTCAATAAACAACTAAAATATATTTAATCAGATGGCAACACATTAATCACAAGGCCACTTTCCTGGCACAGATTAACAATAAAAAAGCTAGGCCCTGAATTTGCATGTTAAGTGGGAAAGGAAGGGCAGGTTGCAGAGTGTCTTTTCTCCAGCCCTTTAATCAACTTTTATTTCAAAGAAGAGCAGAGGAGTTCTCTTTAGTGTCCTGACCAATAATTATCCCTCAAATAACATCACTAAAAATGGATTATCGAGTCATTATCACATTGCTGTTTGTGGGAGCTTGCTGTGCGCAAATTGTCTGCTGAATTTCCTACATTACAACAGTGACTACATTTCAAAAAAAAGTACTCAATTGTTTATAAAATGCTTTGGGATGTCCTCAGGTTGTGAAAGACGTTTATATAAAGTCCTTTTTTGTTTTAACTCAGGCCATCTCCCACCCTCATTTAAAGTGCCTTATCAGAACCATGAACACATAGCAAAGGACTGTAAACTTTTCACAGGAAGCCCTTCTGTAAGTGGGGCAAGATAGGAAGGACAGATTCCTGGGTGTGCCATTATCCAGAAGTGTCACTCTTGCTGCCTGGAGGGAAGTGGTCCTGGCACCTAACTGTCAATGTCTCTGCCCTGTTGCCTTGTTCTACTCACCTCTCTATGTGCTGTTGTTCCTCCTCCTCCTCAACAATGATGGCATAGAGAGATATGCCCATTGGCAATGTCATACCTTCCCCAGAATCATTTTGAATATCTGAGGGAGGCGATCGTGTCAGAAGGATGGTAGTATGTAGGGATGGGTGAGACTGTAACACTGTGTGTGGTTCAGATGCAAGTCTCAGTGAGCAAACTGGAAAAAAGAAGCAGGTTGAAAAGAATCTGTAAAACCAGAAACCAACAAGCAAAGTTTGAGGACATTTCAAAGATCCCAAACTCCCCACTTACACCTCAATCGAGTGCTCCTATTTTCTATGGGTGTAATTTTCCCACAGTACAGTCATGGCACAAAAGCAAGAGATTCCTGGGAACAGTGCCAGCAGGTGAGTGGCACTCTAATGCAAATGAAGCTGGCGGAGCTTGGCAGATGGTTTATCAAAGCTGCCGAAAATGTGGAAGAAATCTGTATTCAGCATGGGTTGGTTTGGGAGACAAAGCATCGTTGCAACATAGGTTAGGGTGGATGGCCGTTGTCTTTTGCATTCTGCTCTATGTTCAATTTTTCTCTCATACTGATCAGAAGCACAGAGCAAGCACACTATACATGCATTCAGATAATTTAAAATTCTTATTCATGCTGGCTGGAACTTGAATAAATACTGTTCTGTAATTACAACGGTATCAAATTCATGGGTGGGAAAAGACTAGCTTGTCCATCAAACTTGCTCCAAGTCTTGATGGCCAAACAATTATTCCCACTCCTCCGCCACCCTCCACCCCACACCATAATCAGGAACCAGTCCAGTTCCCTCTTGAATGTTTACAGAAGGTCAGCACCCATCACACCAGCCTGCAATGTATTCCGGAGAATCCCTACTCTCTGGGAAAAGAAGAACCACCTAAAATCCATTCTATTCATACTCCTACATAGTTTAAACTCGTTCCCTGGTTCTCCCCAATCTGTTAAACAAGAATAATCTGTCAATAGGCATTTCATTATTTCACAGACCTCTATCAGGTCACCTCTAAGCCTATGCTGCTCTAAAGTAAATAGACCGTGGTCCTTGAGCCTAACTGAATTGCTTTTTTTTGGCAATAGTGCTAGCAAAGCATGAGAGGACCATTTTGCTTGTGGTCTTTGCCATTTTAAACATAGTCATTGTTGCTATTGCAGAGTAAATTCAAAGGCAAAAGTCATAAGAGTTGCTTTTCATCAACCTGTTTGGCAATACACATTAGTCAGATGCCCATTTGGGTTGAGGAATTGCAGTAATTTTTAACTGAAAGACAGTGGAGACTGAGGGTTGGCATGTCTGTATTTAATATTAAAAGCTCAAATAGTAGAGCTTTGAATTTTAAAGCTTTTAATCCCTTTCTCTGGGGAAGGGGAGAAAATTCCTGTGTTCACTCTTTAGAGTGAAATCATGGACACAGTCATATTTAAAATTTTGTTACTACAGTAAACTGAGAAAATCTCCTCCCACATATCGTGTAATAAAAATTGTGGAAATCATGTCCTATAGTTGTCCCATTTCATTTTCAGCTCATGCTATGCATATTTTCTGGCAGTTCTCCCAATTTACTGCCTATTTCATTTTTTGAGCCAGTCACAAGAGCACTTGGGATTATATGCCTGCTTTTCACACTTTTCTTTCCCTTTTCTTTCTGGGAGTAATGGTTAAATTCTGTTTCGCACCTCTCCCAATGGCACTGGTGAGATTTAAAGCTTGGTATGTTGATCCTTTGAAGTAGCAACCTATGTCTGCTCATTTGGTTAACACAGATTATTGAAGTGCCATTGCATCATTAGGAGTTTCTCAGGTATGCAGAGATTCCTGAACAGGGTGCACTTTAAAGTTCTAAGAGAAGGTCTGTTTCCTAAAATATACCAGAGTTTCAAAATGAACCATTTTTTTCTCTCTCTCTCTAACCCAGTAACCAATACAGTATTATTGTGCCAGACCTGAATTAATTTGCAAAGTTTTTTCCTTGAGTGGAGCAGTTTGCTATGACTTCCTTGTTCCTTGCACCTTACAGTCTGGCCAGGATCCTTGGGTTTTGTGGCAGGAAATGTCTCAACATTTCAAAATACAGTTTACGCCACCTCAAAATATCATATTGAAACTGACTACAAAATGGTCCCAGAGCAGAAGTGGGCTCGCTCTCTATGCCAGATCTATGTGTCACGCTACTGAGTGTGCCAAGAGCTGGCAGGAAGAAAAAAATGCAGCGTTTTGTTCAGTGTGTAAGTACAGATTGAGAAACCCAAATTCATTTGGATTGGTCTCAGTGCTGGCACTGGCACAGACACAGTTAAATATATGCCTGAGATAAACAACTCTCCTCGGTCTAGACAAAGTTCTGGAATCCATTACACTCTATGTTCCGAGGTTCATCCGGCCTCGTTTAAGGAAAGGCCCACGAATTGACTGGTAGTGACCTGTCACAGATGGATCTAACTGCCCCACTACTTACTGAATTAAAAAGAAACAACACCAAATGTTACTGCTGCTTGTGAACAGAGCTGAAGGACCACACACCACACACAGTCACTACGAACTTTCTGATGAATGTTTTATTGTACACCCTAATTGAATGAATTACTTTAGAATTAGAAAAACAAGTTCAGATTTTGTTAAATCAATCTGTAATTACTTTACGAATAGGATCTGATTGGGGGCAAAGGGTGGTGGTATTTTAATATTCCCCAGAGGATGCACCCACACTGGAAAAAAGGTAGCAATGTCTTTTTACTGCTGTGGTTGGGTTAGCAATGTTTGACTGATGAGAGAATGTAAGGTTTGTTCTGCTCCAGGCGGCAATTAGGACTTTCACATTGTGCTGTTGTGTCCTTTGGTTCAAGTTCCAGCAACAACTGTCACACGAGCTCACAGACCTCTCAATTTGTGTGTGTTGAGTTTTGTCAGTTCTGTGTTAACCTGTAAGGTGGGAAGCTCCTTTTTTGGTGGGGGGGGGGGAGGGGTATGACAGGAAGACAAATAATTAGAATACTCCACATTTCAGAAAATATAACACTTGGTTCATTTATTTATGGCTTCATACTTTCTTCCAAGTTATAAAAAAATGTGCTTATGTATTTTGTCACTTACTACCCTTGTCATGGTTGAAGATGTAATCTTCACAAGGTTTCTTTAGTTAACTCTTATTATTCAATATAAGGTTTATTCACATCAAAAAAGGGAGTAAAGTGTAGTGGAATCAGCAGTTGTGGGCTAGGTTCTCTGCTTATTCATTGTCAATGGCAGAAAATATATCCTTGTTTGAAAGTGCTTAGGGACTGGGAATGAGACATACCATGGATAATAATGATTTATAATGGCTGTAAAAAAGCGAGGTGAGGAAACTCAATACTATCAAGGTGTGTACCATTTGTCCATTTGAAACAATGTAGCACAGCAATCATTTTACTTTAAACTCAATCTATCCAATTACTAAAGTTAGATTATCTAACCAGAAACCTTATTACTTAGAGTATTTAGCATTTAAAGCAAGATTATCCTTTTGCCAATGATCACTTTTAAATATATATTCAGAATCAACCCTTTAAGTACTGAATGCCCTTTGCAGCATTTAAAATAGACAAGTGTTTTCTATTATAGAACATCTGGAAAAAATATTTCTCTAAAATTTTGATACTGAATAATGTAAAGAAAATTTATAGCTGGGTTGGGAAGCTTAGAGCTTATTCATTCTCAGCCTTCACTTACCAGCTGAGAAATATGCCTGTCACATTTCAAGATTTTTTTGACTATTTTCCATGCATAGGATTTACTTTGAGTTTTTTAAGCAAAGTGTATTCTCACAAGTTTAAAAACAGGCCCTTAATGAAAGGTGGTTACTATATTAAATGAAAGTTTCTTTCCCCAGAGATTAAACAATAAGCAATTTGCTAGCTTGTCTATGTAATTGAAAACACCTCATATCCATTGTCTTAAATAGTCCTTTCATTTCTGTCTGTCTGTAAGGAGGTGATGGTAGAAAACAGAAACAAAATTCTGAAGGCTTTTGCTGATGTCAAGTGGTTAGAAATGTTTGAGGATAGTTAGAAGCCCATTTGTCTATCAAGTGAGACAACCCACTGATGTGGACTAGAGTAGTATGCTCTTTATGTTGTATTATTATGAGAAGTTATAAGGATTGAATTAAGTAAGTACAGTCATAATGGCTGTAATGGCACCTTATATGAGATAAAGGACCCTAACAATTTGTATCTAGTCTCATCTCACCAAGTGTTTGATAAGTTTGCCTTCAGTGATATAGAAGAAGTACATACAAGAAAGACATGAATATATAGCCCATTGCAAAAGGCAATGCTATTGTTATGTCCTGGGTTAGACTACCATACAAGAAGATATAGGGCCATATAAAGGGGAAATGATGCCATTCAAACTGATGTAGGGCAGTGTGGATTGGTTATGATACCACAAAAGTAGATATAGAACAGAACTTCTGACCCCATATCACCTTCATCACCAAAACGGCCTACTTCTACCTCCATAATGTCGCCTGTCTCTACCACAGCTCATCTATTGCTGAAACCCTCATTGATGTCTTTGTTACCTATCGACTAAACTATTCCAATACTCACCTGGCCACTCTCACACCTTGCACCCTTTGTTAACTTGAGCTCATCCAAAGTTCTGTTGACCATATGTGAAAATCACACGAAATACCATTCAGCCATCACCTCTGTGCTTGTTGACCTATATTGGTTCTTAGTCTGGCAACAGCTCAATTTTAAAATTTTAATCCTTGTTTTCAAGTATCTTCATGGCCTTCCCCTCTGTATCTCTGTAACCTCCTCCAGCCCCACAATTCTCCAAGATGTCTGTGCTCCTCCAATTCAGGCCTCTTGAGTATCCATTGGCAACCTTGTTTTCAGTTACCTAGACCCTAAGCTCTAGAATTTTCTCCCTAAATCTCTCTACCTCTCCTTTAAGATGGTCCTTAAAACCAACCTCTTTGGCAAAACTTTTGGTCATCTGCCCAAATATCTCCTTACGTGGTTCAGTGTCAAATTTTGTTTGATAACACCCCTGTGGAGCATCTGGTATATTTAATACATTAAAGGTGCTATATCAATACAAGTTGTTGTTGTGTGAGTGGGTTTTGCAACCATGCAAATAGATATAGGATTATGCGAGTCAGCTCCCATAATATGATATTCAGGCATTTACAGAGCTGACTGACACCATTGAACCTATGAAGATATCTACTCCAGACCTGAATTTGTAACATTGAATGCAATGGGCCTGTGCTTGCTGAGATATCTGTGAATTCACACGTTAACAGTTACTAGTGAGGAGCTGCTAAATGGATCTTTGTACAAATAAAGGAGCTATATTTCTGATGAAACAATAGCTAAATTTGTTCTTTCTTTTATGTCCTAGAATGCAATTTCTTTTTATTTCCATAGCTTAATGAGGATAACACAATTTGTTGGACTTTGCTAACAGCGCTCACTGTTATTAAAGTGTAAATTGGATAGCAACTTCCAGTGACTGCACACGTGCAAGTAAACACAAAAATCCAGAAGTTGCTGTCCAAGTTTTTTTTATTCTTTCATGGGATGTGAGCACCGCTGGCTAGGCCAGCATTTATTGCCCATAGCTAATTGCCCTTGAGAAGGTAGTGGTGAGCCACCAATTGAACCGCTGCAGTCCATCCGGTCTAGGTACACCCACAGTGCTGTTAGGAAGGGAGTTCCAGCTTTTTGACTGACCCAGTGACAGTAAAGGAACAGCGATATAGTTCCAAGTCAGGATGGTGTGTGGCTTGGAGGGGAACTTGTAGGTGTTGTTGTTCCCATGCATCTGCTGCCCTTGTCCTTCTAGGTGGTAGAGGTCGAGGGTTTGGAAGTGCTATCGAAGGAGGCTTGGCAAGTTGCTGCAATGCATCTTGTAGATGGTACACACTGCTGCCACTGTGCACCTGTTGTGGAGGGAGTGAATGTTTAAGGTGGTGGATGGGGTGCCAATCAAGCGGGCTGCTTTGTCCTGGATGGTGTCGAGCTTCTTGAGTGTTGTTGGAGCTGCACCCATCCAGGCAAGTGGAGAGTATTCCATCACACTCCTGACTTGTGCCTTGTAGATAGCGGACAGGCTTTGGGGAGCCAGGAGGTGAGTTACTTACCACAGAATTCCCAACCTCTGACCTGCTCTTGTAACCACAGTATTTATATGGCTACTCCAGTTAAGTTTCTGGTCGATGGTAACCCCCAGGATGTTGATAATGGGGGATTCAGCGATGGTAATGCCATTGAACATCAGGGGGAGATGATCAGATTCTCTTTCGTTTGAGATCCTCATTGCCTAGCACTCATGTCGCATGAATGTTACCTGCCAATTATCAGACCAAGCCTGAATGTTGTCCAGGCCCTGCTTTATCTGGACAGGGGCTGCTTCAGCGTCTGAGAAATTGCGAATGGTGCTGAACATTGTGCAATCATCAGTGAACAACCCCACCTCTGAAGTTATGATGGAGGGAAGGTTATTGATGAAGCAGCTGAAGATGTTTGGGCCTAGAACACTACCCTGAGGAACTCCTGCAGCAATGTCCTGGTACTTAGATGTTTGGCCTCCAAAAATCACAACCATCTTCCTTTGTGCTAAGTATGACTCCAACCAGTGGAGAGTAGAGCTCCTTGATGCCACACTTATCAAATGCTGCCTTGATGTCAAGGGCAGTCACTCTCACCTCACTTCTTGAATTCAGCTCTTTTGTCCATGTTTGGACCAAAGCTGTAATGTGGTCTGGAGCCAAGTGGCCATTGCGAAACCCAAACTGAAGCATCAGTTAGCAGGTTATTGCTGTGTAAGTTCTGCTTGATAGCACTGTCAACGACACCTTTCATCACTTTGCTGATGATCAAGAGCCGTCCGATGGGGCAGTAATTGGCCAGATTGGATTTTTCCTGCTTTTTGTGAACAAGACATACCTGGGCAATTTTCTACATTATCGGGTAGATACCAGTGTTACAGCTGTACTGAAACAGCTTGGCTAGGGGTACGTTTAGTTCTGGAGCACAAGTCCTCTGTACTACTGCCAGGATGTTGTCAGGACCCATAGCCTTTGCTGGTGTCCTGCTTTTCCAGAAGCTGCCCTATACTGGTATCTTGCCAAGAGACTTAACATTGAACTGCATGGAATGGTGTGAAATTGCTGTACTCATGTGATAGCTATCCAGTAAACACACCAGAAAAAATCAAAACTTGATCATTCCAGTGTAAGTACATGTATAACGGTGTGATAAGTCTTAATTACTGCCAAACAACCCATTGGCCCTAAAAATTACCTTTCATAAGTGCGGAGTTTCATTCCTTCAGATTTTAGTTATTATTGGAGAGTTTAAAAAATAGAAACATTTAAATAAAACTTATTTTTACTTCTGCATTCTGTCCCTTTTATCTCTCTTTTAATCCCATCTTTCTTGCCCTTTCCTGATTTCCCTTTCTGTACCTGAGTTGGCTTTGAATTAAAACTTCTAGCTGACACACCCTGATTCAGACACTGCTGCTTCTGAACGATTCGTCAATCTGATTGGTTAAGGAGATGCACTGTTGCTTGCCCTGTTCACATAGGCCCCTAGCTCCCCTGTAAAGGGTGCTGCACTGAAATGGATTTCTAATCACAGCAAGTTCCAATGCAAAACCCCATTTAAAAAGTCTGTGGGCAAATACGAGTGCCATGCCTGAAGTGGTCATTTTTCTTGTGTGAGTCTAGGTGGGTAGTTTCAGATGGCTATCTGACTACACAGGGTGTCACAGCTGAGCCTGATCCATTCCACCCCTGACATCCGCACAGGGGTACTTTCCAGAAGGATCAGCTTACTGATCAGAAGCTGAAAATCTAGCTAATTTTCCTTTCCCTAGACCAGGAGTGAAGAGGCCAATTTTAGTCCCTGACCCACCAACCTGGCTGAGATCATCTAGCTCAGCAAAGCCTAGCATTCAAACAGCTATATTCATTTCATTACAATGGCACATTTTTACAGCTATCATAAATCACTACTTTTCATGATATGCCTCGCTCCCAGCCTTTGTGTACTTTCCAGACATATTATCTGCTGTTGACAATGAATGGGGGGAAAAATCTAGCCCATAAATGCTAGCTTTACTGCACATTACAACATGAATTATATCCCTCCCCCTTTTTGTTGTGATTAAAATTTGAGCAATAACAGTGAACCAAAGATATCCTGTAAAGATCACAGCATACTCAATCATTACAGGGCAAAAAGTTACAAAATTCATTATCTTTATCATTTAGAGAGGAAGTACACTAAACAACAACAAAAAAAGATGAACTAAGTGCAGCAGCAGAGTTAGGCAAGACACTTTATTTTAATGACTGCTAACTATAATACCTTGAATGCACAGTGCAAGAGCATTCAGTGTACAAATATCTATTATATCATACTGAAAATAAGCAACTGATAATTCAGGGTATATACCCTGTGTGGTGACCTCTTTCCATCTTGTAGCACATCTTTAGCAAATAAAAATTACAAATCAACTTTTATCTTCTAATCCAGTCTTCCTCATTCATTCAGTTAGTGGAAATGCTGCATTTCACACTAAAATAAAATAATTAAATTGTTGGGAATATTAAACACTAAAATATTTCATTTTTATCAAGGATTAATCCATTACTTTCTAATTACCTAGTTTTATGTTATCACCCTTCTTTAAATATATCCACCATTAAGGCCCAAATTCTCCCTCCTCAAATTCTTTGTAAACTTTCCCTGCCTGGTTTATTAGGACAATTCCTATTTATCTGTATACTTGCATAGTTTTATAGAGTGAGCATTCTGTGCCACATAAAAGTTATCAAACTAATATTTCATGTTCAGCTCTATAAATGCTATCCAAACATTCTATAATATGTGACCATATTTTTCTAAATCTATCTTCTAACTCCCTAAAATCTTAACCTTAAGCAAATGCTAATCCTTAGAATTATTTATCTAAACTGATCAATGCCAATGTAAATGCCATAAATATGCTAATTTAAACTATCCTTTTTCTAGATTAATTCATTCACAAAGGCAATCTAGGACTCTCTCCCCAAAAAGCTGTTGAGGCTAGGTCAACTGAAATTGTTAAAACAGAGATCAATAGATTTTTGTTAGCCAAGGGCATTCAAGGTTATGGAACTAAGATAGATAGACGGAGTTAAAGTACTGATCAGCCACGATCTAGTTGAATAGCAGAACAAGCTTCATGGGCTGAATCACCTACTCCTGTTCCTCTGTTGTTATGTTCATTATTGTATTATTGTCCAATATATGCCTAAATTTGCTCCAAGTTATAAATCTGGATTAGGCATATGAGCCATTATTGGAAATGAGTAATACACGTCAGCAAAGTTATGATGCTCAATGGTGAAGTGAAAAATAAAATTAACACGTTGGCTCAGATCTTGTCTCTAAGGCAGAGAGGTAGTGAGGGGGAGGATTTGTGACCAGGAAACCCAGAAGAACAAAATTAATGGCAGGACTGATGACCATTTTTTGTCTCCATTTCCCGGCCACAGCCAGCAGATTGCAAGGTTAGCTGGCTGTTTGGCAGGTAGGCTTTTGGCACCAGGCCACAGCCAGGGAGTAAAGAGGAGGGAGCAGTTGATAAGGCCAGAGGTGGGGTTGGGGATGGGGGTGATCAGAGGCTGGGGTTGGGGGAAGATCAGTGTCCGGAGCCAGGGAGATTGGAGGCCACGGTTGGTGTATGGGAGATGTTGGAGTTTGGAGGTCAGAGCAAAGATCAGAGGCCTGAGCAGAGGGAGATACTGGATGCCAGATGGGAGATTAGAGGCTGGAGCAGATGGAGATCTGAGGCCAGGAAGTGGATCGGAATTATTGGGTAGGAGATCAAAAGGGTCAGGCAGGTAAGCTAGATCTAGCAGATAAATGGAAAGGCTTCAGATTCAGCAGTCCTCACCTCCCTCTAGCTGCTGGGTTTCTCAAGGCCTAGGACGCCCAGCCGGCCACGGTTATATTTAAAATGGTGGTTAAAATGAGGCACGCAACCTCATTATAATATTTAAATGGACAAATTGCCTCCTGGGAACGGCATGATTGCTTGCCACCCTCCACCCACAATCCTGACGCAGTTAAAATGGGAACTGAGCTAGTTGAAGGTGAGTTAGAGTCAGGATTCAGATTTTTAACATTTTTACATCCCACCTGACCCCAAACCACCCATTTTTTGGAGGTTAAAATTCCTCCCATTGTATACCCCAAACATCCATCAGTTTTAGTAGATACTTTGGTCTGGAGTTTCCTTCTGGGGGCAGGAAATGGATGTCGGGACCATTTCCAGGTCCGATCCCGGAGAGGAGGAAGCAGACATAGGCCACGATTTTCATGGGAGCAGCCTCTTAATTGGCTGGAGGATGGGTTTTGTGGCCAATTAGTGGCTGGGTGCAGGAATGGAGGCGGGACTGAAAGAGAGTGGGCCCGATTTAAACTCATCACGGCAGCCATTACTGTGGCCGACATTTCACTGAATTATTTACTGAAATAAAGATGGAGCAAGAGAGGCAGAAGCCTAGCAGGGTTTCCCCTCATTTTTATGATGCAGACCTGGAGATCCTCCTGAGGCAGTGAGGGAGAGGTGAAAGGTCCTTTTCCTGTAGGGTAGCAGGAGGAGGCCACACACCTAAACCAAGCAGGCCTGGTTAGAGGTTTCTAACACTGTGAGCAGATGGAGTGTGGTGTGGAGAAACTGGGTCCAGTGTAGGAAGAGGTTCAATGACCTTATTCGCTCTGGTAAGGTGAGTGCAACACAGAACCTTCAGGACAGGCCTCTGAGTATTCAACCTCCAGCAGACACTCCAGCTGAGAGGCACTCCAGGAGGGTGCATACTGCTCCTGAAAATGGGAGGAATGTGTGCCCAGGGAACTTATGGACTCCTCAGTAGAGCTCAGAGCCATAGTGCTGCTGAGGACCTGCCAGCACTGAGACATGTAGCTTCTTATGTATATTAGCCACTGGCATAGGTCATAGAGGCCAGAAATGTCTAATCTCTCTCTTTTTTGTCCTTGCAGGAAAAATCAGCACATAATGCCCTTGAGAGGGCCCAGACTGGAGAATAGTTTCCATACCTAAGCATCATCACCAGCATGGAGGAGGGAGCCATGGAGATTGCCAGGACTGATGACCACCAGCGAGTTGGTGGTGTCAAGATGGGCATCCCTGGTGGAGAGGGTGAATACAAACTGGAAGACGTACATTCATGGGGCTGTGTCTGACAGCATGACAAAATCTCAGCTGCATTGGGAAGCCTCAGCACTGCAGAGGTTTCGGCTTTCAAAGGCTAGTTCTCATGATTTCTTCTTGTATCTCCTAAAGGTTCAGATGTCAAGGAGCAAGGACAGATTTCCATACCATCACCAAGCTAAGTGCTGCCACAACAGACCGCAGAGCAACACTGTCACATCTTTGGAATGCATGCTCCACCAGCGCAAGTACAGTCACCTCAGTGAATCCTCGCACACGGATAGATAGGGTGGCACTGGGTGCAGAGCACATCACAATTATGCAGGAGGAGGTAACAGTGGCAGAGGCAGCTGTGGGCAGTCTGCCTTGGGATTTGGCGGACAGACACAGCCATGCTCAGGTGGGCACAGATGCAGGGCCTCGGGAGTCACTTAGATCAGCAAAAACAGATGTGCTCCCACCTATCAGAGTTCCCTGAGGGAGTGCAGAGTCATGGGCTGAGAATGAATGAGTCCATTCAACTCATGGGCTTTAAGCACATGGGCTTCTCCCCAAGAGAGCAGCCAACCTCATGGAGAGCCATATGCAGCAGCACTCTGAGTGGATGTAGGAACAGCACATTGACAGGTACAGAATGCATGGCACACTATGTACCCTTGACTGGTCAGTAGCACTGATGGTGCAGATATGATTGGAGGTGATGCCATTTGTGCCCTAACTGTGCTCCCCTCCAGCCATCCAGAGGGCCTGCCAAAGGCTGAGGCAGTCTCCGGGGAGGATGAGGGTGACACCCCTCATGGGGGGCTAGCATCATCGGTCTCCTTGGCCCCTCTGACTGAGAAACCTTCTATACAACAGGGCTCAGTGATGGAGGCTGTCCCTGAAATGGAAGTGTTAGCACAGCAGTTCAGACTGAGTTCCAGACCATGGCATTCCTCCTAGGTCAGAGGGACTCAGTTGAATCGTTCCTGAATAAGATGATCCCTGATGTTAATGGCATCCTGACAAGACCCTTGAGTCCCACGCTGGGCCTGGCCACCTCCCCGTGCAGCCGGACAACCGCATATTCTGGATCTTCCCCCCACTCCGCCTGCTGCTCCCTCTCTTCCTCCGGTGAGTTGTGTCATTCCGGGGCCTCACTCTCCTCAAGGTCCACACCTCTCTGGAGGGCTGTGTTATGGAGAGTGCAGCAGACCATGACAATAAGTGGGACCCTTGCAGGAGTATACTGCAGGGCATCACCTGACCAATCCAGGCACCAGAACCACATCTTCAGAAGCCCAATGGCTTGCTCAATGATTGTTCTGGTGAGCAAATGTCTTCAGTTGTAGTGCCTCTGTGCCTCTGTCTTGAGTTCACATAGAGGAGTGAGTAGCCATCTCTTCAAGGGATATCCCTTGTCCCCTCAAATCTATCCATGGAGTTTGGGAGATGGAGTGAAAAACTGCGGCAGCCTGGACTGGCGGAGGATGAAGGAGTGATGGCAGCTGCCAAGAAAGTGAGCACACACTTGCAGGAAGCTCTTGTTGTGATCGCAGACCAATTGAAATTTAAGGGAGTGGAAGCTCTTCCTGTTGATGAATGTCACTGGCTAGTAACTGAATGCCTTGATGGCCACAAAGGTGCAATCGATGACACCCTGCACCTCGGGGAGGTACAGTGATGGAGGTGAAACTCACTGCTCTCTGTGCCTGCGGGGCCATGTCTATTCGGAATTGAATCTACTGTCCAGCTCTCGCAACGAGGTGTGACCAAAATCACACCTGCCAAATGGAAATATATTAATTTTGTCATATGGAATGCTACTTGAACCTTTTTTGTTACTGGACATTGCACATAACCTGTTTTAAAAAACCAACAGAGCTAACTAGCTGAAAACATGGTTACACATTTGCATTCTGAGAGACAGTTGAATAGAGAGACAATGGGAATGCTCTCTGATTCAATTAGCAAGATGGGTTTTGACAATAGTGCCGATCAAAAGACATTGAGAGCCATTGTAAGAGACACACCTCCACCACCACCCCCCCCCCGCCCCACCCCACCCCCACCCCCCGCACTGAGTGTCAGGAAGACTCTGAAGTCCAGCAACCCTCCGAGAAGTTGCTATTTCAAACAAAGAGATGGTCATATGACTTACCTGCTGGCCAGACTGGGGACTGTTTGAATTGTGCCTCACAGAACGGTAACAGACTGCAAGTTGAACCAAGCAGGAAAGTCTCCGTTCTCTCTGTCTCTCTCTCAAGCAAAGTCCCAGGGACCCATGGTAGCACCTCAAGCCTAAAGACAGAGCACAACTTCAGCCTTCTGGTACCAGAGAAGAAAGTCAGAAATTGCGCACCGGGCCCCAGCGAGAACTTCAAAACCTCAAATTTTATTAAGGACATTTCCATCCAGTAACTGAATACCATTCATTGCCAACTCTACATCAACCACACATCCCCACAATTCTTTCTTCCCCTTTGTATCTATTTGTGTGTGTGTGTTTCTCTCATATGCATGCTAGCGTGGTTGTATCACATATTTTAGAAATTTAACTGAGTTAGAGTGATAAGGCTAATAAACTTACATCTTTCTTGTTTAAACCTAGGAAAACCTTTCTGATTGGTTAATTTTCAATTACAATTAGACTGTAGTGAGCAAAGGACTCACTGAGGGGGTAAGCTAAAATCACTGTGTTTTAAACGATAATCCCTGTTGTGGCCTAACCAGGAAAGGGGCAAGAGGGAAACCTGAGACCCCTTCCTCACCCGGTCATAACAAGGGCATCAGTGACCTGCTGCAGCTGATCCTTGGAATGAGCCAGAACCAATGTTCAAGGCCACTTGGAGACTTGGGCGGAGAAATGGCAGATGGAGTTTAATCCGGACAAATGTGAGGTAATGCATTTTGGAAGGTCTAATGCAGGTGGGAAGTATACAGTAAATGGCAGAACTCTTAGGAGTATTGACTGGGCGTACAGGTCCACAGGTCACTGAAAGTGGCAACGCAGGTGGATAAGGTAGTCAAGAAGGCATACGGCATGCTTGCCTTCATCGGTCGGGGCATAGAGTATAAAAATTGGCAAGTCATGCTGCAGCTGTACAGAACTTTAGTTAGGCCACACTTAGAGGATTGCGTGCAATTCTGGTCACCACACTACCAGAAGGACGTGGAGGCTTTGGAGACAGTACAGAAGAGGTTTACCAGGATGTTGCCTGGTCTGGAGGGCATTAGCTATGAGGAGAGGTTGGATAAACTCGGATTGTTTTCACCGGAACGACGGAGGTGGAGGGGCGACATGATAGAGGTTTACAAAGTTATGAGCGGCATGGACAGAGTGGATAGTCAGAAGCTTTTTCCCAGGGTGGAAGAGTCAGTTACTGGGAGACATAGGTTTAAGGTGCGAGGGGCAAAGTTTAGAGGGGATGCGCTAGGCAAGTTCTTTACACAGAGGGTGGTGAGTGCCTGGAACTTGCTGCCGGGGGAGGTGGTGGAAGCAGGTACGATAGCGACATTTAAGAGGCATCTTGACAAATACATGAATAGGATGGGAATAGAGGGATACGGTCCCCGGCAGTGCAGAAGGTTTTAGTTTAGGCAGGCATCAAGATCTGCGCAGGTTTGGAGGGCTCAATGGCCTGTTCCTGTGCTGTCCTGTTCTTTGTTCTCTTTGTTCTTTGCCACAGTGACTTTGATGGCTAATGGCAGGGCATAGCGAGCAGTGCTGCGAGGTGTGAGATCTTCTGTGACAAGAGCACTAATCTCTGAAACATCTGCATGAAGAGTCGTGGTCTCCTGTGGCACTGGTTCTCAGTCATTTCCAGGTAGCTTCTTCTTCACCAGTAAATCCTATACCATTGCCTCCGTGACCTTCCTGCCCTCATCCCTCTCCAGTACCCTCCTGTCCTTCCTGCCCTCATCCCTCTCCTGTACCCTTCTGATGCCTCGAGCTCTGGTCTTCCTGTGGAGGACGTTGGTCCTCGTCACCAATGGACCCAAAATCTGAGAGCCGTGGCCCCATTGCCAGCTGCTGCCTTCCTTGTACTCAGGTGACTCCCACCAATTGTTTTTGAAAGCCTTGCGCCTCCTTATGCCCTATCAGTGACAGATGGGTGATGACCTTCTGCACTGCCCAAGTGCTTGCTGATGACTGTCCCCCCAACCATGCTGACCCGACGGCACCTGTATTCCAATGGCCAGGTCATCCTCTGCACTGTGCTCCCTTTCATAGGGCCCACCTAAGTGCCTGGGCCGGCCATGACTGGCTCTCCGCTGTGTATCCGCTTCCATGCGCCTGGTCTGCCCCAAACCCAGCATGCAGCCTGTGTGCCCTCGCCAAAATCTGAACATGGTCCTCAACAAGCTCCCAATGAGCTCTTTAACTACCTTAGTTACCATTATTAATGGGTTTGGCAGGATCTCCGAGCCACCCTTCCCCCCTGCCCTGGTGAAACTCTCTAACACCAGGAACAGTGACGGGAAACCGGCAAGCCAGCCGGTGCCGGTATTTTCATTCCCTGCCCGCCACCATTCTCGCCCCCAGTCCTGCCTGCAGCGGGACCTAAAAATCCAGCCTTTCATTGCAAATCAGGTTGGTAAACTCACCTAGCCTGGAAATTCCAGGTAATTATTTTGAGCTTTAGTAAATACAGAATAATAGACTGAAGATGACATTACTATGGGGGCAACTTGCTGATGCGCTGAGATCAACTTCAACTGATCCTTGAAGCTGGCATGCTTAATATTTTCAATTGAATAATTAAAGAGACCAGTTAATTGTGAAGAGAATTCAGTGAGACAGGAACGTGCTGATAGACTGAAGAAGTTCAGCTTGACTGCTCCTTGAAGCAAAAGCATTTTAAGTTTCGAAGCAATAAATTAATTACACAGGGTAGTGCAGATTTTGTTAAGGTATCAATGAGTACTGAAGAACCAGATGTTTATGTTTCAAGGTGGTCTCCAGATGTCTGTGCAGATAGGTGGGCAACAGGCAGCAAAGAGAGTATCGAACTTGATGAGGTTATAAAGGTACCAGGAAATGATGCAGTTCAACTAACCTAACTCAGTTATTGTTGATACTCTCAACCAGCTGCCTGCAGGGTGTCTTGAATTTAAAAGGTTGAAAATTGGAGAAAGGGTCAGTTTGTGGCTGATGTTGTTACTGGTTCATCTCATAGTCATGGTTCATAATTGTCCTCTAATAGTTGCCAGAAGATGACTGTGAACATGCACTAATGTAAAATAGTTATGCTTCGGAAAGGTAATTCTGTTTGTTGCGCAATGACAAAGTCTAGACTGATGACCAGGTAATTTGTAAAATCTGGGGAAATGAAAAATTACATAAGATAAGAATGACAAATAGAGACAGAAGTTATACATTATTACCACTGTGGTAAAGGGAGGTGTGATTATGGTAAAGTTTATCATAATAAAAGCTTACAAATCCTTTCAAATTCTGCAAGAATTGTATTACTCTACTTTACACTTTACATATTGATACAATGAAGCATATAAATGGCATCTTCGTACTAGGTGGTCTCAGAATTTCAATTTGTTGGCAGAACCATAGTGTAAAATGGGAATTAATTCACAGGTGTTCAGACTGCAACAAAGAAATGGTACAAAATTCGCCCTTAATTGTAAAAAAATACATCTAATCGATAGACACAGAATAAAGAACAGATTCAGCTATGAGGTTGGTCAAAAATGTGTGTTTTTCATAATAATTAGGATTTAAACTTGTATGAAAAATTAATGTACTACCACACGCATTTTTATATAAGTCAATTTCTGTAACATATTTCTTTTTACAGGTAAAATTCTACTAAATCATGGTTTTTGATCTTTCTGGTCTTCATAGAAATGTTATATGAATGAAACATGAAGATAGCTAAAGACATAATGGGAACAGTGTAGATTTGTTTGTGAATATGTTAAAGGAGTTGTGTATCTTAGATTTAAAAAAAGACTCAAACTTTAGCTACGTCATAGCAGATCTTGCCTGGCAATCAGTTTTAAAACTTTTAATGCTTGATTCCTAGATTGCTATGTTCCAATGTTCATAAGGCTACAAGGCAAGCAAGCCATGTTAACTAATGTAGCATGAAATCTAAAATCTAAATTTTTGTTAAAAATTAATCAGGATTTATGAAGTTGCTGAACATATTGATTGTGCTAATTGTAAGAACAAGCATTCCATGAAAATCTTAAGCCAAAATTGAACCAAACAGCTCCTTTAAGAATGTTGCATGACAGAATATTTTCAATTCTGCATCAGCCCTATTTGAGGAAGCCAAAATGACAACCAAGATCATTATGAAAGGAATCACTAATAACTTGCACAGAGTAAAGGGAAAAGATAATCATTAGTTGACAAAACGACATTATTAAAAAACACTCACCGCAGAATTCACAGCCTCCGACCTGCTCTTGTAGCCACAGTATTAATATGGCTGATGCAGTTCAGTTTCTGGTCAATGGTAGCCCCTAGGATGTTGATAGTGGGGTATTCAGCAATGGTAATGTCAAGGGGAGATGGTTAGATTCCCTCGTGTTTGAGACGGTCATTGCCTGGCACTTGTGTGGTGCTAATGTAACTTGCCACTTGTCAGCCTAATCCAGGATGTTGTCCAGATCTTGCTGCAGCTGGACACTGGCTGCTTCTGTATCTGAGGACTTGTAAATGTTGCTGAACATTGTGCAATCATCCCCACTTCTGACCTTCTGATGGAGGGAAGGTCATTAATGAAGCAGCTGAAGATGGTTGGGCCTAGGACACTACCCTGAGGAACATCTGCAGCAATAGTCATAGAGAAATACAGCACTGAAACAGATCCTTCGGCCCACCGAGTCTGTGCCGACCATCAACCACCCATTTATACTAATCCTACATTAATCCCATATTCCCTACCACATCCCCACAATTCTCCTACCACCTACCTACACTAGGGACAATTTACAATGGCCAATTTACCTATCAACCTGCAAGTCTTTGGCTGTGGGAGGAAACTGGAGCACCCGGCGGAAACCCACGCAGTCACAGGGAGTACCCAGAATTGGACCCGGGTTGCTGGAGCTGTGAGGCTGCGGTGCTAACCACTGCGCCACTGTGCTGCCCTGGCAATGTCCTGGGACTGAAATGATTGACCTGTAACAACCACAACCATCTTCCTTTGTGCTCGGTATGACTCCAACCAGCGGAGAGTTTCCCCCTGATTCCCATTGACTCCAGTTTTGATAGGGCTCCTTGATGCCATACTTGGTCAAATGCTGCCTTGATGTCAAGGGCAGTCACTCTCACCTCATCTCTTGAGTTCAGTTCTATTGTCCATGTTTGGACCAATACTGTAATGCCGTCAGGAGCTGAGTGGACCTGGCATAACCCAAACTGAGTGTCAGTGAGCAGGTTATTGTTGAGCAAGTGTTGCTTGATAGTACTGTCGACGACCCCTTCCATCACTTTGCTGATGATCGAGAGTAGACTGATAGGGCAGTAATTGGATTGGATTTGTCCTGCTTTTCTTGTACAGGACATACCTGGGCAATTTTACACATTGCCAGGTAGATGCCAGTGTTGTAGCTATACTGGAACAGGTTGGCTAGTGCCGCAGCAAGTTCTGGAGCACAACTCTTCAGTCCTATTGCCGGAATGTTGTCAGGGCCCATAACCTTTGCAGTATCCAGTGCCTTCAGCCGTTTTTTGGTATCAAGTGGAGTGAATTGGTTTAGCTGAAGACTGGCATCTGTGATGCTCAGGACCTCAGGAGGAGGGCAGGATGGATCATCCATTCGGCACTTCTGGTTGAAGAGGGATGCAAAGCTTCAGCCTTGTTTTTTGCACTAATGTGCTGGGCTCCCCATCATTGAGGATGGTAATATCCTCCTGTCAGTTGTTTAATTGTCCACCACCATTCATGGCTGGATGTGGCAGGACTGCAGAGCTTAGATCTGATCCGTTGGTTGTGGGATCGCTTAGCCCTGTTTATCGCATGCTGATTCCACTGTTTGGCATGCAAGTAGTCCTGTGTTGTAGTTTCACTGGGCTGACACCTCATTTTTAGGTATGTCTGGTGCTGCTCCTGGCATGCTCTCCTGCACTCTTCATTGAACCAGGGTTGATCCCCGGGCTTGATGGTAATGGTAGAGTGGGGGATATGACGGCCCATGAGGTTACAGATTGTGGCTAAATACAGTTCTGCTGCTGCTGGTGGTCCACTGCGCATCATGGATGCCCAGTTTTGAGTTGCTAGATCTGTTCAAAATCTATCCCATTTAGCACAGTGGTAGTGCCACACAACACGATGGTGGGTATCCTCAATGTGAAGGTGGGACTTCGTCTCCACAAGGACTGTGCAGTGGTCAGTCCGACCAATACTGTCTTAGACAGAGGCAGCTGTAACAGGTAGATTGGTGAGAACAAGGTCTATTTGGTTTTTCCCTCTTGTTGGTTCCCTCCCCACCTGCTGCAGACCCAGTCTAACAGCTTTGTCCTTTAGGACTTGGCTAGCAGTGGTACTACCTAGTCATTCTTGGTGATGGACATTGAAGTCCCACAACCAGTGTACATTCTGTGCCCTTGCTTCTTTCAACTGGTGTTTAACATGGGGAAGCACTGACTCATCAGCCGAGGGGGGGTGGGCAGTAGGTGGTAATCAGTGACTTCATGGGGTCCAGAGTCAATGTTGAGGACTCCCGGGGAAACTCCCTTCCGATTATATACCACTGTGCCGCCACCTCTGCCAGGAATGGTGATGGTGGTGTCAGGGACATTGTCTGTAATGTATGATTCCATGAGTATGACTATGTCAGGCTGTTGCTTGACTAGTCTGTGGGACAGCAATTTTGGCACAAGCCCCCAGATGTTTCATAAGGAGGATTTTGAGGGTCGACAGGGCTAGGTTTGCTGTTGTCGTTTCCAGTGCTTCAGTTGATGCCAGGTGGTCCGTCCATTTTCATTCTTTTTCTAAGACTTTGTAAGGGTTTGATACAATTGAGCGGCTTACTAGGCCATTTCAGAGGGCATATAAGAGTCAACCATATTGCTGTGGGTCTGGAGTCACATATAGGCCAGACCAGGTAAAGACAGCAGATTTCCTTCCCTAAAGGACATTCATGAACCAGATGGGTTTTTATAACAATTAGCAATGGCTTCCATAGCTTTTCATTCCAGATTTATTAATTGAATTCAAATTTCACCAGCTGCCATGGTGGGATTTGAACCCATGTCCCCAAAGCATTAGCCTAGGCCTCTGGATTACTAGTCCAGTGACATTACCACTACGCCACTGTCTCCCCATAAGTTCAAAGTGGAAACCTTGGGTGCAATGTTCCCAGGAAAGGGGAGGCGGGTTTGGGTGTGTGTAAGGAGAGTTAAATCTCCTAAAAGTGACATCGGGTCAGGATCCCGACGTCATCCCACCCCCTTCTGGGTTTCACCTAGGCGTGTTTGAAGGCAAGAGAGGAAACCCTGTGCAGCTGTTGGGAAAGGCATTTAAATATTTTAAAAAGCAATTACATTCTGTTCTAACCAAGAATTTAACAGGGAGCGGACCTATTTCCCGAGCCGTGTGGGACTCACAAGGGCCAGGTTGGGAAGTCTTTGATCAGTGAAACTGAAGAGCTCCAGCCACCAGCCATGGTCAGGTGGGAGGCTGCTGCTCACAGGAATTCTTCTCTAAGAGAATACTATCACTGCTTGACAGGTGATTCCCAATGTCTTGGAAGTCAGTTCACCTGTCTTGCATTTCACTCATTCACTTTCAGCTACACTTCCCTGCCGCTGGTCTTTACTATGGCATGGGAGCAGTTTATGCAGCTCCACCGACAAAAAGTAAGAGGAGCAGCAGCACCAACACCAGCAGCAGCACCAGCTGTCTTCTCCTCAATTGCATGCTCCTCCACAGGATGGAGAGATAGATCCAGTTCCAAGGAAATGAGACATCTGATACAGGGTCAACAAGGCAGAGGATCAGCTCTGTCAACATGTCTGAGCACCAGGGCTTGAGGAGGCTCAGGTTCTGCAGGTTACTGCTAAAACTGCAGCTTCCTGAAACAAGCCCTTGTTCACAGTGGGCCAGGTCAGCACGAATGCCAGTTATTGCCAGGGTGCCTGTCACTGGAGGGATAACCCCCCCCCCCCACCCCCACCCCCCTTAACCCTCTGGTTACTGCCTCTCCCTGAGTTTGTGTGTTTTTCTTCTCCTGCAAGGAGAGAAAGCAGAGTTCTGAATGTTAGTAATGGCTTGTGTAGATAGTAGGAAAGGACAACATTTGTGGAGGGTGAGAGAGGGCAGTCGGATGAGGGTGAATGTGTTGGCTGTTCAGATGAGGAGCTGCAACGTGTGTTGGCCTGAGGTGTGCTGTGCAGGAGAATGCTGGGAAAGTCAGAGCGTGGGTCTTGGCACTGCCTCCAGGTTGGAGGGACCACACTCCTGCTTCTGACTTCCTCAGACACGTCCATCCACACCTACTTGGTTGGAGAGGTTGTCCTCTTCCTCCTGTCCTTGGGAGAGCTCACCTCACTGCAGTCTCTCAGCTCCCGCAGCAGGACCTCCAGGTAAGAGTGAGGGACCTGGGGGGGTTGGGGGGGGTGGCAGACCTCCTCTCCATTCCTGTGATAGCTGCAACCTCAAAAGTCCATGCGTAGATGAACAATTGTAACCCATGACATGGTCCTTTTAATTATTTATTTAGAGATACAGCACTGAAACAGGCCCTTCAGCCCACCGTGTCTGTGCCGACCATCAACCACCCATATATACTAATCCTACATTAATCCCATATTCCTACCCCATCCCCACCTTTCCTCAATTCCCCTACCTACACTCAGGGCAATTTACAATGGCCAATTTACCTATCAACCTGCAAGTCTTTGGCTGTGGGAGGAAACCAGAGCACCTGGCGAAAACCCACGCGGTCACAGGGAGAACTTGCAAACTCTGCACAGGCAGTACCCAGAATTGAACCCTGGTCGCTGGAGCTGTGAGGCTGCGGTGCTAACCACTGTGCCACCCTTTCCTTTGACACATCCAATGCGTGATCTTGCCAGCCTTCCCTGATAGGTTGGGCAACCCAGAAGCAGGATGCTAATGCCGTGGGTCAGTTAAAGAGCCGTGACAAAGCCCATTGAAGAGTCCAACAGTTCCCGAACCACTACAGGTTAATAAAATGCTGCCCCTTGTTAAATGGAGGCATACAGTTTCCTTAAAGGATTTCAATCACCTAGGCATCTCCAAGAGCAGAATGGTTACCCATTCCTTGTCCTGCCTCTGTTGATCCTGGAAGTGGATGAGATGGATTCGAATTTGAAATTTTTAGCATTTTACCTTCCAGCCTGACCAAATCCCACCCATTTTTTGGGAGTTAAAATTACCCCCATAAAATTCCTTGAGACTTTTTAAAGTCGAGAAAAATCACCTCTCCTAATTGCTATACAGTGACCACGACTGAAAAGGTTTTTGTGGGCAGAATTAAACACCAAACTCCAGAAGTGGAAGAAGAAATAAACAAGAAGCATTTCTTCCTCCAATACTCACCTTGGTTTAGGATTGTCAATTTGTTTGCTGCCATTGTTTTTAAATGTTAGTCTTAACGATATGAAATCTTTTCCCTAATTGTAAACACCATTCAGTGTTGCCAATTTTTTTGTTTTGCATTTGCAACTGCACCTCATTGGTCACGCAGTTCCATCAAGCAATGAATGCATAAATTTGCAAGAATTGATGGCATAAGTAGGAGTATTCCTTCCAGCAGAAGGATACATTGTGGTGACAGTGTGCTTAATATAACAGTTTATGCTATTTATACCATGAAAGAGCTGAATGAAAAGGAAAGAGACAAAAATGAAGAAGGAAAGTATGAAGGACAACAGGAAAATAAATATCAATACAAGCTATTGTTACAATCAAGGTGGGAGGAGTGCATTGTTTTTCTAGTTCCACTTCTCCACAGGTCACAACATATATTTTAATTTTTTCCCAGTTACCAATACAATCAATCATAGACTCTATTTTTATCCCAGAATAAAATACACCAACCAGGTTTCTTTAATAAGCAATAAAATTATCAGTTTATTATAAAACAAGACATAACCAGTAATGAAGCAAAATATTAACACACAGATTGAAATATAAAAGTTCCCTTTTTACCTTAGCCCCTCATACACACACACACACACACATACACCGGTGAACCGAAAAAACAAATTTTACTCTTTAGAACTCTATTACAAAAAAAGACAAAAAGAATACTTTGGCCAAATACTTGCTAATTCTTGAAGAAAAAAGAGAAGAAATGGAAAGATGTCAGATGTCCTTTCTTTTGCTTTGGCGTCCCAAATACACATCGACAGCTGTCACTGGGATCTTCCTAGAACTGTTCTAGTCAGGCGACGTTGAAGATCAGTTTCGGCAGGAAAAATGCAGCATCAGGGCTTTCAGACAGTTTCTTACACTTGCTTCTCAGTGCTTCTTAAAGGGATGGAAAAGTTGGCAGGCTTTTTTAAAGAGATGGAAAAAGCTGAGTTGGGGTTTGCTCTCTTGGCAAGTTTTCTCCAACTGTCTTTTTTAACACTGTCCATATCACCAACTCACTGTCCAAAGCAAAACCAAAAACAGTGTCATAAGTGTCAAGCGTCCTGACCCCTATAAATCTTGACTTGTCACTTCTTTCCCCAAGTCAAAAAAAAATTGCTGGGTAATTATCTGAAGACAGGTGACTTCCAGTAGGGGCTTGTTTTTAGCACTCCTTGATTCTTGCAGTAACTTGTTTACAAGCTCACTGCAAAAGACCTTCTGAAGACCTCTTTTTAAAAAAAATACAAAGTTCCAGCATCTATAGATGCCTTTTCAGTTTTTAAAACCCAAGTCCTCAAAAACAAATGAACAAAAAAATGGAAGCACTCGTAACAATATGGGGAAGGTGCAACTATTTTAAGATGTCAGCAGTGGCAGAGTGGTAGCACTGTCATCTCTGGTTCAGTAGGTACTGGGTTCACTTCCCCCTCAAGTGACTTGAACATGGCTGATACTCCTGTGCAGTAGTGAGAGAGTGCTGCACTAACAGAGGTGCTGCCTGTTGCATGTGATGTTAAACTGAGACCCTATCTGCCCTTTTGGATGGATATAAAAGATCCCATGCCACTATTTTGAAGAGCAGGGGTGTTCTCCCTGGTATCCTCACCAACATTTATCACTCAAGCAACACTTAAAAAACAGATAATCTGACCATTATCCAATCACTGTTTGTGGGATTTTGCCGTGCACAAATTGGCTGCTGCGTTTCCTACAGTGAATACACTTCAGAAAAGAACTTAAGTGGCTGTGAAATACTTTGGGACATCCTGAGGTTGTAAAAGGTGCTATATAAATGCAAATCTTTAAGTACACTTTTTTGGTGCTGATTTATTTATATTTCATACTGTACAGAAAATTAACTGCGTCTGGGGATTCTGTTGGATTAATAAATCAAGTCTTTAGATTACTCCAGAGGACAACAAAAAATGAAAACCTTGTTGTGTATACATTTTAAAAATGTATCTACAACTTTAATTTATTATTAATTAAATATAGTTTACTCACAAGAGTCAAGTGGCAGTCCATCAGAAGTTAAAAGTGATGGCATATTCCTGACAACTTACTTCAATACCACTTGAGGAGGAACCTAGAGAAAGGGTGAATTAAGTAAAGGAATGTATGGGGGATGAAGGAAAAAATAAACAAAAATGCCTTCATGTGTGTCCAATCCCCTTCCACAGAACTCCGCCATCTAAAAATATCCAACCAAAGTATTTCTGGTGTGTTCAATACGTTGGCAGCATAAAATAAATTAAAGAGACACAAGTTTGTCTCTTCAGAGCAATCCACAAGTGTATTCTTCTGCAGCCATTTATTTTCAGATTGCTTTGAAGATAATGTATAACTGAAACCTCCGTTGGAAATTTAGGTGACATGATGCAGCTTTTGAAGTAGTTGGCTGATTGTACCAATTTATCAAACTTTACAAATATTTTTTGCAATTACTTCATTTTTAAAAAACTCTTCGGGCACAATGAAAATTGCCTGACGGCAAAACCTCATTAAATTTAAAGGAGTCATCTTTAAATAACCAGGGAAGGGAATACCAAGCATTCTGGTAGCTATCCAGTGACTTGTGCTGCAATGTGTCAGCCTTGATAACCTCCCACAGAAATACTTCTGTGCTTGCCAGCCAACAATCTTCTAACCATTCGCTCTAGTGATCAAAAACCTGTGGGCTGGTGAGTGCAGAGGTGGAAAATCCCGGCCTCTCTGTCTAGGCTTGTAAATGATGAAGGAACCTGTAGGCGAGGTAACAGAGGATGGCCAACATCTGTGACTTTGTACAAGAGCCAGCGTCAGCACCTGCAGGGAAGGATGGGACAAATATGAAGGAGGGAGGATGGATGGGTGGGTAGGGATAAGAAAAAAAGGGGAAAAAATTAAAAATAGATGTCTTCAGTGCCTTTTCAAAGCTACAATCTACTGTGCAGTGGTGGCCTGCAATATCTAACATAAATACTACATTCCATAATTCTCTTTTTTTTACTGATTTAGTGTAGAAAGCCATACTTGATTAAATAGCTTATTACATCTTGAAAATGCACTTAATATGCATTTTCCTAGTCAATGACTATTATTCTGTAGGCAAACACAGCAAGCATTCTGCACCAGTTAACAGTGATGAGATGAATAACTGGTTAATTTATACGAACATTCAAATTAGGAGCAGGAGTAGGCCACTCGGCCCCTCGAGCCTGCTCCGCCATTCAATAAGATCATGGCTGATCTGATTGTAACCTCGACTCCACTTTCCCGCCTACCCCCGATAACCTTTCACCCCCTGGCATATCAAGAATCGATCTACCTCTGCCTTAAAAATATTTAAAGATTTGGAAGAGAATTCCAAAGACTCACGATCCTCTGAGATAAAAAATTTCTCCTCCTCTCTGTCTTAAATGGCAACACCTTATTTTTAAACAGTTCTTGATTCCACCACAAGGGGAAACAACCTTTCCACATCCACTCTGTCAAGACCCCTCAGGATCATATATGTTTCAATCAAGTCGCCTCTTACTCTTCTAAACTCCAGCAGTTACAAGCCGAGCCTGTCCAACCTTTCCTCATAAGACAACTCGCCCATTCCACGTATTAGCCTAGTGAACCTTCTCTGAATTGCTTCCAACACATTTACATCCTTCCTTAAATTAGGAGACCAATACTGTACACAGTACTCCAGATGTGGTCTCTCCAATGCCCTATATAACTGAAGCATAACCTCCCTACATTTGTATTCAATTCCCCTCGCAATAAACAATAACATTCTATTAGCTTTCCTAATTACGTGCTGTACCTGCATACTAACCTTTTCTGATTCATGCACTAGGACATCCAGATCCCTCTGCATCTCAGAGCTCTGCAATCTCTCACCATTTAGATAATAGGCTTCTTTTTTATTCTTTCTGCCAAAATGGACAATTTCACATTTTCCAACATTATACTCCATTTGCCAAATCTTTGCCCACTCACTTAACCTATCTATATCCCTTTGTAGCCTCCTTATGTCCTCTTCATAACTTACTTTCCTACCTATTTTTGTGTCATCCGAAAATGTAGCAACCATACCTTCAGTCCCTTCATCCAAGTCATTCATATAAATTGTAAAAAGTTGAGGCCCCAGCACTGACTATCTTTTGGGTTTGGTTGAGGGACTGTTGCTCGGGACACTGGGACTCCTTGCTTATCTTAGAATACTGAAATTGGATCTCCACTCCACTCGAATGGGCAAATTAGACATTAATGTATCATCTGATCTGAAGGATGTCACCACCATCGATGCTGTACTCCTTCAGTACTCTACTGAAATATCAGGCAACATTATACAGTTAAATCCTAGTGTAGGAGTCAAACGCAGAATCCTCTGGTCCACTGTTGTCAACTGAACCAAAGTGACCATAAATTATAACATAAGGAACAGGAGTAGGCCATTCAGTCATTCAAGCCTTCTCTGTCATTCAATTAGATCATGCCTGATCTGTATCTTAACTTAATTTGCCCACTTTTGAAGGAAATGGCAGACATTAAACAAATAGGCTGGTGGCAAAATTCATACCTGCAAAGTTGAAGTGCCACACAGTGTGAGGTGACTGGAGTGGCGCACACAAACACATCCCCTGCATTCACCTGAAGAGATTGAAAGAGTGGGATCACTACATCACAGACATCAAACGGGCTGCTGCAACCTACGAATACTAAAATTGGCCAATGAGTGTGCAGGGAATGCCTTCCTTATTCTCTCCTAAAAAAAAAGCAAGCAAAAGCAAGTAGGGTGGGCCCTGTTCAGGAACTTTTTAAAGGGCACTCAACAAGTTTCATTTGAGGTGCTTTTGATTTACTACTGAAAGTTGGGGGAAGCTCTGTGAGGAGGGAGGAGGAGGAGGGTGCTCCTTAGAAAGCCTTACCCCGAGAGGGTCTTCTGGGAGCACCAGCCATACATTGCGGCAAGCCAGGAGCAGTGTGTCAGGAGGCTTCACTTTACTACCAGGTGGTGACAGAGTAGTGTCACCTCCTTCACAAAGACCAGGAGCCTCAAACCAGGGACAGGACGGCCCTCCCAGTGGCTGTGAAAATCACCATCACCCTTTCTTACTAAACCGTGGATCCTTCTAGGGAGGAGTAAGCAACATTAGCAACTTGTCACAGTTTGTTGTACACAGAAGTATCCTGGTGATGAAAGGAGTGCTCTACTTGATCCTCTTCTCCCTGATGAAGGAAGACCAAAGAGAAAGGGCAAGTGTGTTCACCAGGATAGTGAGCTTCCCGATGGTGCTGGGCACCATTGACTGCACACACATGGCTCTGTGGGCCCCCCCACATCAACAGGGAGAGATACAGAAACTGCAAGGGCTACCACTCTCTCAATGTGCAGTTGGTGTGCGACCACACCAAGAAATTCATGTCAGTGAATGCCCGCTATCCTGGCAGCACCCATAGGGCTTTCATCTTGTAACACTCAGCAATTCCAACCATTCAGGCCTCCAAGAAAACAGCATGATGGCTGCTCAGAGACAAGGGATACTCCCTCCACATATGGCTCATGACTCCCTTCCACTATCCCACCGACATCAGAGGTCCTTAACAGACCCATGGAACTATCACAATTCCGTGGAGCAAGCCATTGGTCTCCAAAGCAACAATTTCTCTGCTTAGATCGCTCAGGAAGATCTTTGCAGTATATGTGTACTGGTGGTGTAGGAGAAGGTGGATAAGGCAACAAGTTACCATCATTCAGTGTGGCCTCAGCAGCATGCGTGCCATTGGCTCCATTGCACTGGTGCCCATGATGCTAAGGACAACTGTTCGAGGGCGCTGAGGGGATGGATCCTTGGTGATCCTCCACCGGACATGTACCTCTCCTACCTGTTGTGAGCCACCATCTCCTGTGTTATGACGGTGCTTCTATATTATTTTCTATAGTATTTTAGAATTAGGCACATTGTTTTATTTGGGAAAACTGAAGAGCATTACATGGATTTTCTTTCACTGGTTCATTGAAAGGACATTGAGAGGACTTGGTTTGTAAACAACCCTTACTGGAAGTCACCTGTCTGCAGGTAAATACCCAGCAGGGGCTTTTTGACTTGGGGAAGATGTTTAAAGAGAAGTGACAGGTCAAGATTTATAGGGGTCAAGAGGCTTGACTCTTGAGATTGTTTTTGGTTTTTCTTTGGACAATCAGTTGGGGTTTGGAAAGTGCTCTGAAAGGAGTTTTAAAAAACCAGCCAAGAGAGCAGTCCCCACAATTCTGCCTTTTCCATCTCTTTCCAGCTGTTCCATCTCTTTGAGAAGCTCTTTGAAGCAAGTGTCAGACATAGAGAAATTGATGCTGCATTCCTCCTGAAAGGCCTGCCAGAAACCCCTGATGCTGATTTTCACCTGGAAAACCTGCTGAACTGATCCTCAACGTTGCCAGAAAAGAACTGTTCTAGAAAGATCCCAGAGACAGCCGTCCATGCGTATTTGGGATGCCAAAATAAAAAGAGAAAACTAACATCTTTTCACAGTTACTCTTTGTTACATACATATGAACACATGAATTAGGAGCAGGAGGAGGCCACTCAGCCCTTCGAGCCTGCTCCGCCATTCAATAAGTTCATGGTTGAACTGATTACTCCACATTTCCACCTACCCTCATAACCTTCCACCCCCTTGCTTATCAAGAATCTATCTACCTCTGCCTTAAAGACTCTGCTTCCACCACCTTTTGAGGAAGAGAATTCCAAAGACTCACAACCCTCTGAGAGAAAAGATTTTTTCTCATCTCTGTCTTAAATGGGCAAAACCTTATTTTTAAACAATGACCCCAGTTCTAGATTCTCCCACAAGGGGAAACATCCTTTCCACATCCACCCTGTCAAGACCCCTCAGGATCGTATATGTTTCAATCAAGTCGCCTCTTACTCTTCTAAATTCCAGCAGATACAAACCTAGCCTGTCCAATCTTTCCTCCAGAAACCTGGTCGGTGTATGTTATTCAGGGATAAAGAGTAGAGTCTATGATTGATCATATCTGTAACAAATAATAAATATACGTTGTGACCTGTGGAGAAGTGGAACTAGAAAAGACAGTGCACTCCTCCCACCTCAGTCGTAACAGCTGCAAGAGAGAGATGGCTGAATGTCAGTGACCATGTGTCAGTGTGTCTGGGGCGTGCCATCCTGCCATAGCTGGAGGTATGTGGAGGTAGTGAGAGGGTTGTGTGTGGCTGGCATATTTGGAAGGTGAATGTGGGGGAGGTGTAGTATAAGGATGTTAGGGGGTGGGTCCTGAGTGTCAGAGTATGATGCTGGGGAAGTGATGTGGGTGTGGTATATTGAGCAGTGTGAGATGTAGGTGGTATGGTGAGTCTGAGATGTGATGTGCAAATGCATTCATTCACCTTGACCACCTGAGTGAGGTCGTTGAACTTTGTTCGTACTTCTGTCAGGTTCATGGTGCCATGGTCTCGGTATTCACGACCCTTGCCACCTGCTCCCCCTCCTTTCACAGGGTTAGTCTTGAGGACTTCTTGGCCCCCACCGGAAACATAGGAGGGGATTTTCCCAGATCGTTGGAAGTAGTTTGGAGGCAGAGGGGGCTGTGAAAATCAGGAAAAAAGGCCCTGGGCTGGTATCCCAACATCTTCCCACCTCCTTCCCTCTTCCCTGGGATGGATTGGGAGTCTTGTCAGCAACCCGTGAATCAATAGCGAGAAGCAATTAAACTATTTAAGGAGGTAATTGAGAGAAATCTTGCACCTGCAATGGCTATTTGCCAACAGCAGACAGGTCACACACAGCATCTGGAACATGACAGCTTAGAGGATACGAGTGCACAGTGGGAAGTCTTTGAGGCCTGCAACTGACATAAACTCAGTACTATAAAGGGAGAAAGTGGCAAGCCTGAGGTCAGCCATAAGCGGAGGCTTATGATGACAGGAGCAGGTCATTGAGGTTGATATTAATGCTAGTGGCCTTGTTAAGGAAATTGCTGGCAGTTCCTGGAGGAGACTTTCACAATTCAACGGGGCAACAGACCTTCCCCATCTCCCTTCAAACTTCTTCAGAAGTAGCTCCTCCGAGTCACCACAGCACAAATCTCTGTGCAGCCAGTGTGAAAGCTGCCAGTGGCCCTTTAAATCTTGCACGCTCAATTGCAATCCCGACTCATCAAGCTGCCCAACATCCCTAATTGGATGGTGATCCTGGAGGCAGGTGCCTAATTGGACATCTTTTGGAATGTTCAACCAGAAGGCCCGTGACTCGCACATCTGGGTTCTCTACCCGGAAATCACGCCACCGTTCATGCAAAAACTAGATGGCAAGACTCTGCCCAAGGCCTCTTTCCTGGCCTGGGCCTCTTTCCTGTCTTAGACCTCTTGATAGAGCACATCCAGAGCAGCGTCACAATATCTGGGAACCCTCCCCTTCCCTTACTGGCGCATTTCTCCTCCCTCAATGGTGAAAAACAATTATCTAGCAGCTTGCAGTGCATGGTTGCAACTTCCCCTTTCACAGGGAGTGTGACTTTAAGAAGGGAAGGCTGCTTGGAGCACAATGTTCAGAACATAACTTGGCCCCCTGGAGTATGCAAAGGTCCCTGCACTGGAATGGCTGCGTGGATCCGCTTGTGGCCAAACTACAATCGTGGGAATGAGGTAAATAGATGAATTTTTTGTCTTACCCATCTTGATTCTAACGGGCCCCATGCCCAAATAGGTAAGGTGCAGGAGAGTTAGAGGGGATTTGAGAAAAAAAATTTCACCCAGAGGGTGGTTGGAATCTGGAACACACTGCCTAAAGAGGTGGTAGAGGCAGGAAACCTCACAACATTTAAGAAGTATTTAGATGAGCACTTGAAACACCATAGCATACAAGGCTATAGGCCAGGTGCTGGAAAATGGGATTAGAATAGGTAGGTGCTTGATGGACGGCACAGACATGATGGGCCGAAGGGCCTGTTTCTGTGCGGTACAACTCTATGACTCTATAACCTCCCTGCTCTTATATTCTATGCCTCGGCTAATAAAGGCAAGTATCCCATATGCCATATTTCATGCCATTGTTTCTGTCTTCACAGTAGAAGACACAAAAAACATACCAGAAATAGCAGAGAATCAAGGGTTTAGTGAGAGTGAGGAGCTTAAAGTAATTAATATTAGTAAAGGAAAAGTACTGGAGAAATTAATTGGACTGAAAGACGACAAATCCCTGGACCTGACAGTATATATCATATGGTTCTAAAAGAGGTAGCTGCAGAGATAGTGGATGCACTGGTTGTGATCTTTCAAAATTCCCTAAATTCTGGAATGGTCCCAGTGGATTGAAAGTTAGTAAATGTAACGCCGCTATTCAAGAAAGAAGGGAGAAATAAAACAGGGAATTGCAGGCCAGTTAGCCTAACATCAGTCATCAGGAAAATGCAGGCATTCATTATTAAGAAAGAGGTAACAGAGCACTTAAAAAATCATAATATGATTAGGCAGAGTTAACATGGTTTTAGGAAAAGGAAATCGTGTTTGACCAATCAATTTGAATTTTTTGAGGTTACAACCAGCAGGGGGGATAAAGGGGAACCAGCAGATGTAGTATACTTGGATTTTCAAAAGGCATTCGATAAGGATCCACAAGAAAGGTTGTTGTACTAGATAAGGGCTCATGGCTTTGGGGGTAATATATTAGCATGGATAGACAATTGGTTAACAGACAGAAAACAGAGTAGGAATAAACAAGTAATTTCCAGATTCACAGGCTGTTACTCATGGGGTGTCACAAGGAGCTGGGGCCTCAGCTATTTACAATCAATGTTCATGACAAACAAAGAGACAGAGAGTAATGTATCCAAGTTTGCTGGCAATACAAAGCTAGGTGGAACAGTAAGCTGCAAGGAGCACAGAAAGAGGCTAAAAAGGAATATAGACAGGTTAAAGTGAGTGTGCAAAGAGGTGGCAAATGAACTATAATTTGGGTAAATCTGAGGTGAAGAATAGGAAAAGTGGAATTTTTTAAATATTATGAAACTATTAAATGATGGTATTCAGAGGAATTTGGGTGCCCTTGTACAAGAAACACAGAAAGCTAACATGCAAGTACAGCAAGCAACTAGGAAGGCAAAAGGCATGTGGGCCTTTATTGCAAGGGGGTTGGAATACAAGAGTAAGGAAATCTTGCTGCAATTGTAAAGGGCTTTGGTGAGACCACACCTGGAGTACTATACACAGTTTTCATCTCTGTACATAAGGAAGAATATACGTGCCTCAGATGGGGTGCAATGCAGGTTCACTAGATTGATTCCTAGAATTGGAGGGTTGTCCTATGAGGAGAGATTGAGTAGAATGGGTCTGTAGCATTTAGCGCATGCGCAAATTAAAGCAGAAATCCTGGGCTGAATTTTACCGGCCCCTCGACGCTGTGGGTCTCGGTGTGGGGGCCGGTAAAATGCTGCGGGGAGAGGCCTGCCTCGACCCATGACATCGAGACGGGCCTGCCGCATTTTACCGGTGGCGTTGGGACCTTGGTGCGACCCCCCCACCCCAACCCGTCGCATGGCAGCGGCACCACAATCAACATATGGTAACGATTACTTACCTTTGCTGATTATGCAACCCGCCGCCTCTCCACCAACACTAGTGGATTTTTCGTTGAACGGGCGGGCGTCACGTGCCGTCCCGTTCACAATCTGAGAAGCCAGCGGGTCCTCACTCTGCATTATGGAAGGGAGGGGGGAGGGAGGGATATACAGGGGTCGCACTCTGCATTCATAAAGGGAGGAGGGAGGGAGGGATATACAGGGGTCGCACTCTGCATTCATAAAGGGAGGAGGGAGGGAGGGATATACAGGGGTCGCACTCTGCATTCATAAAGGGAGGAGGGAGGGAGGGATATACAGGGGTCGCACTCTGCATTCTTAAGGGAGGGGGTCTGGGATTACTGGAGGGAAAGTTGTGCTGGCATGAAGGGAGGTACCGTGTACCATCCCTCTGTTAACAGTGTACGCTCTGTGTTTGTGAGGGGGCAATGGCACACTAGACACCCTGTATTGGGGAGGGTGCCAGAAAGGGCAGGAGCATTAAGGTTTTATGGATGGTGGGGGCAATCGATTCAGCTGGTAGGATCTGGATGTGGTCATGTTGTGCCACTCTGAGTGTTGGCCAAGATGGGTAATGTCATGGCACACCACATAGTTGATCCCGGAAAGCAGCTGATATAGCCGTCAACACCAATACCTGCCATTAGGAACCTTCGAATACATGCAGGGTTAAACTTTATTTATCACATGGAAATAGGCATGGCTCATCCTACATTGTGTGATCCTCTGTACATGAGGATCCATATGCGCCAGAGGCAATATCAACAGGCAGGTGTGATACACGTGGAGGCCCCTGGTCGTGAGCAGCAGCACCCAAGGGAAGCCCATCATTACGGTTGCCGTGCATCTACAGACCCCTCATGACATGTCATCGCATGTCAGAGCACCAGTGTCAGAGGAGATTGTGCATATAGAGAGGGTGGTGACACGTCTCTGTGCCCTGCTCAAGGATGAACTGCAGCCCATGGGCTCCAGTGGACATCCCATGCCTTTGTTCCTCATAGTGGCAGCGGTTCTCAATCCTGACGCCTCTTCAGCCTTTTAGGGGCCCAGCACAGACCTTTGTGGGGTCACACAGTCAGCAGTTCACCGCTGCATCAGGGAGGTCACCTGCACCGGAGGGCCAGTGAGCATGTCCGCTTCAGGATGGACTCTCACAGCCAGGCCCAGAGGGCCATTGTTTCTGGCACCATTGCCGGAGAACCATAGGTTATAATGTTCATAGACTGCACTCATGTGGCCATCAGACCTACTGCCAGGCTACCACCTGCAGACGTCACCATTAAAGGAGCCCTCTCAATCTAGGTGAAGCTGGTATGTGATCACCACAGATGCTTGCAGCGAATGTGTGACCGCTTCTCAGGCAGCTGCCATGACACCTGGCTCTTGCCCAGTCCTGGCTGCCACCGCTGCTCACTGAACTGGCTCAGATGGAGGGGTGGCTTCTTGGAGATAAGGGCTATCCTTTGCAGACATAGCTCCCGACACCAGTGATAGACTCCACCACTGCTGCAGAGGAGAGATACAATGCCAACCACTGAGCTACATGAGCCACCATTGTGCAGGAGATCGGCATGCTGAAAGAGCACCTCCATTGCCTGTATGGATAGGGTGATGCCCTGTACTACAGGCCAAGAAGGCCAGCTCCTTTCTTTGCTGCTCTACACAACTATGCACCCAATAGGGGCCAGGCCTGGCATGATGAGGAGAGACGTCAACAGGATTCCTCCTCGGACCTACAACATGAAAGACTCATGGGAGGGGAGATGGCACCCAGGCTCTGCACGCAGGGCTAGCAGTGAGCTAGGGACGCATGGAATTTGCTTATGAGACAAAGGCTGTCTGCTCCACAGGAACCGACATGATCTCTGCAAGCCACACATCACCCTCGCTCACCTGCTATGCACCAGTCCACATCTACAGCATCCCTGTGTAAACCTTTAGAGGCAGCAGCTGACTGAGCCAATGTCCATGTCACTGAGTCCGTGGAGACGCTCATGAGTAATGGTGGCATGGCAATGATGTTATTGCATATGTCGGCTCTCCTGAAGGGCCAACGGTGCAAAGGGATGTGATATTGGCGCTACATGCTGACACATATCATTTAGTGAAAGGTGTATTTACATTGCTGTGACACGCGTGTATTCCCATTTGTGTCAGTGTGCTCTCTGTAAACCTCGGCAATACCTTTTATGGTCTATTTAAGTTTCACGTCCTGGAATGTGCAAATTAAGATTATTCACCAAGGTGCGGCACACCTACCAGAAGGAATGTTACACTTGAGTGGAAGAAGAGGATCGCAACTTCACAGAACACTGGGACACAGCAGGGTAAATGTGGCAGCAAAGTGGAAAGTGCTGGGGAAACTCAACAGGTCAGGCAGCATCTGTGGAGAGAGAAGCAAGGTTAACTTTCAGGTCTGTGAACTTGGACAAATTAACTCTGCTTCTCTCTCCACAGATGCTGCCTGTCCTGCTGGATTTCTGAAGCACTTTCTGCTTTGCTGCCAGATTGACAGCAGCCCCACTCTTCAGCAGTCAGGTAAGTATTCTTTGACAGCTGTCAAGAAGTAGCTGCTAGGGTGCTTAAAATAGGGCCCCAGCACCTGCTGCACAACTATCAAAGACTCTCTCACTGCGCGAATGTCCTGTCTCTCCGCATGTAATATGGCAGGGCAACTCGGCGCTGTGATTCTAAGTAATATCACGGGGGCTCGACGGCGCCCGGCAAATGCGGGCGTGCCACCAAGTTCAAAGGGTAATTCAGCCCCCTGTCATTCCCTGCTCCACCACAGGCTGCATTGTTGAACTCCATCACCCCTGCCAAAACTCCCACCCCTGCCCCGACCCCGGGCAATAAGCGAAATGAATAGAACTTCCCCTTTTCTGCTCTCATGCCACTTTTAAAAAGCCTGTAAAAAGTTAAACCTTGTTCAATGAAGTGTAACTGGGTTTTTAACAGTGATCTGAGTAACAACTGCTGCTGAACAACTAATCTGACCTTGAAAAAATAATCTATTAGTTATGAAATGTTGTTAAATGTCTCCATCATGATTAATTACTAGATGTTTTAAGTAAATTTTTAAAAATAATTTTCAAAAATTAAGGTTGAGTCATAATGTGTCAGTTTCTACTTTAACCCTCTGTGTGTGTCCCAACTTTTATTTTGCTGCAGTAATTTTTTTTTAAAGTGATTTGACTATTAGTGCTTTTCATTTCCTGATTGAATGTCTGTGAGAATTGTTTAAAGTGATTGGCTGTTTGGACAGCATGATGACATCACTGCAGCTCGACACGAGGGGCAGAATTTTCATTCCGAGACGGAAGGGGATTTGGAGGTGGGCTGCTGGCATTTTCTCACAACCGGCCAGTGTGCTGGTCTGCCAGCAAGCTACCACCTCTGGCCTATTTTCAGAGAAGCAGCTTCTGGGGGGCTTGGGGGGGTGGTGGTAGCCAATTAGGCCAATTAAAATCTCAGTTGAAGACACTGTTCACATGCCATATGGGTTTTCCAGATGACGGATGGGCCCCCCGATGTAGCTGGAATCCATGGTGGAATGGTGGTGGCTTCCTGATAGCAGGCCAGAGTGGGGGTGGGTGGGGGGGGGAATGGGGGAGGGGGAGGGGTGGCCAGAGGCACATCCTGCAAAGCAGCTCAGCATGGATCCACTGGGCTGCGAGGGCCACAGTCATGGCTCCTGTGGAGGGGTTCCCCTTCCACAAAGACAGCCTGGCAGCTGTGGCCACAGTATATTTGTACCATTTACAAATCTTCAGAGGATACCTCCATCTTGAGGCGCCCTCGCAGTTCCCCAATGTACAGCAGCAGTGCCCACCTACTGGTGGGGCTGCCAGGCATCCAGAGCCTCAGGCACTCCCATTGGCTCTCGCTCCGGCTGCAGAGCCCCTCCCCCCATCCTCAATTGGATGAGACTCCAAGAGACAGTTACTTAATTGGCCACCTCATCAAAAATCTCCTCCAGGGTTCTTCCACAGCCACTTCTAGGTTTCCAGCCTGGAATTCAGCCCTGTGTTGGGATCGGGACCCTGGAACTAAAATTCAGCCCTAGAAATCCCAATTAAACTGTAACAATCAATTGAACATTGAGAGACATAAATTTCTCGCCACAGAGATCACTGGATCTGTCAGCACAGTTTTCTTCGAGGTCAGCAGCGCCCTTGCTTCATCGCTGACACAAAATCCAGGTCAATATCTTTATAAAAATGTTTATACAACAACTTTGATTTCTATCCTGTATTTAACACAGTAAAGCAGCCCAAGGAACACAATAGAAGAAAAATTGACACCAAGCCAAAGAAGGAAATATTAAGACAGGTGACCAAAAGCTTGGTCAACAAGGCAGAATTTAAGGAGTGACTGAATGGACAAGAGAGAGGTGGAGAGGTGGAGCAGAACTTAAGGGTGAGACTGTTGACACTGCAACCACTAATAGTGAGGTGAAGGAAGTGGGGAATGCCCAGAGGCTAGAGACCATAAATTGTCATTTATGTAGTTTAGTAGTGGTGATTTGCCCAAGGCCAGGTCCTCTGCTCATTTCTCCACACCTCACTGTCCTGCACTTTCCTCTTCAGTTGCTTGTAAGAGCCTCCCATTTTTTAACTTCCATAAGAAATTAGCAATATGACTAGGGAAAAAGTATATGAGGTGGTTTCCTATTGCCTTGCTCATGTTTGCTTTAAAGGAAACACAAATCCTCTTCCAAAAGGATCCTCCACCTGTAAGCAGCTGTTGTCCCTCAAGGTTCTCGCTCTTCTGCCATCACCACCAAAAATTGGCTGATTCCACCATTGGCATGAGCATGGGATCCTTACTTGTGCTTATAACTTACCTTGTGAAGTTACACTACCCCAATAATACTACCAAAGTACTATGGACATCAAGGGAGTGAAATCCCTCCAGTCGACAGTTTTTGGAAAAGACTGCCACAAGTTCAAAATCTGGAAAGACATTTTGTTCTCACATTGACTTTTTACTAAATATTGATAAGAGAAATTCCTGCCATTTCCTCTCAGTTACCATATTGCTTAGAGTCCAGTTTATTAGTTCCAGTTAATGGAATGACTCCGTTGTAATTTAGGTGAGGGTGAATAGCTGGCATATAAATTATGGCTGCCTATTTCAGTTTTTGGAATAACAATATTAATTGATTTAACATTTATTATGTTTAATCACAGAATGTCTGCTTTACAGTAATAGTAAGTCATAGAATATTCAGTCATGTTTTAATGCTTATGACTTTGAAGTAGAGATATTTTTTTAGTGCCATGCTACATTAAGTCTAGTTCATTGTAAGAATAGACTGTTCAAAGATTTGGCACAAATATTCCACTTCAAAAGGACTATAATTTTCTGATCTAAGCAATTGAAAAGTTTAAGAGCTCATGTGATATAAGGATTGGTATGAAATGGATAACTCTTCGCTGTATGCTCAATACAGGTGTTCTTTTATGAGTATGGAAAGAAACCCATAACTCAAGGTTGCCACAAGCATGAAAGAGTTATGATGGTCTTTTAGATAATTAAAATACAAGAGCCAGTGATTAATAGTGAGTTAATTATTAATTTTTAAGTTAGCAGGTAATGGTAATTTTGTATGTAATTTTTCTTGTAAATAGGTGGTGAAACAATATGTACCAGGATGTAGAAGCAGTTTGGGTAGAGATGAGAAATCATAAAGGCAAGAAGTCACTTGTAGGAGTGGTGTACTGGCCACCTAACATTAACCACACTGTAGGACAGGGTATAAAGGAAGAAATAATGGTGGCTTGTCAGAAAGGTACAGTGATAATTATGGGGGATTTTAACCTACATATAGATTGGAAAAATCAGATGGACAGAAGTACAGAGGTAGACTAGATGAGGAATACATAGAATGTTTTCGGGATAATTTCTTGGAACATTACATTCTGCAGCCAACCAGAGAGCAGGCTATACTAGACCTCGTATTGTCCAATGAGATAGGATTAATTAATGACCTCATAGTTAAGGCGCCCCTAGGTAGCAGCGATCATAATATGATTGAATTTTACATTCAGTTTGAGGGAGAGAAGAGTGGGTCCAAGACAAGTATTTTAAACTTAAATAAGGGCAATTATGAGGGCATGAAAGCAGAGCTAGCTAAAGTGAACTGGCAAATCAGGCTAAGGGATAGGTCAATAGAGATGCAGTGGTAGACATTTAAGGGGATATTTCAGAATACACAGAATAGATACATTTCAATGAGCAAGAAAAATTCCAAGGCTGGGACCCGTCATCTGTGGTTAACTACAACAGTTAAAGATAGTATCAAACTTAAAGAAAACGCATATAATTGCACAAAGATGGGAGGCAGGTCAGAAGATTGGACAGAATATAAAAAACGGCACAGAATGACTAAAAGATTGATAAAGAAGGTAAAATTAGAGTACGAGAGAAAACTAGCTGGAATATAAAGACATATAGTAAGAATTTCTATAGATATTTTTAAAAGAAAAGAGTTAACAAAGTGAGCGTTGGTCCTACAGAAAGTGAGTCTGGGGAATTAATAATGGATAATAAGGAGATGGCAGATGAATTGAACAGATATTTTGAATCAGTCTTCACTATTGAGGATACAGGTAACATCCCAGTATTAGCTGTAAGTCAGGAAATGGAAGGGAGGGAGGAACTCAAGAAAATTACAATCACCAGGGAAGTGGTACTGAACAAATTACTGGAGCTGCGGGCTGTCAAGTCCCCGGGTCCTGATGGACTTCAATTTAGGGTGTTAAAAGAAGTGGCTAGTGAGATAGTTGATGCGTTAGTTTTAATTTTCCAAAATTCCCTAGATTCAGGGAAGGTTCCGTTAGATTGGAAAATAGCGACTGTAACTCCTTTATTCAAAAAGGGAGGGAGACAGAAAGCAGGAAACTACAGGCCAGTTAGCTTAACATCTGTCATAGGGAAAATGTTAGAAGCTATTATTAAAGATGGTAAAGAAGGGCATTTAGAAAAATTCAAGGTAATCAGGCAGATTCAACATGGTTTTGTGAAAGGGAAATCATGTCTAACCAATTTATTGGAGTTCTTTAAGGGAGTTACATGTGCTATGGATAAAGGGGAACCGGTGGATGTATTATACCTAGATTTCCAGAAGGCATTTGATAAGGTGCCAAATCAAAGGTTATTGCAGAAAATAAAAGCTCATGGTGTAGGGGGTAACATATTGGCATGGATAGAAGATTGACTAGCTAACAGGAAACAGAGAGTAGGCATAAATGAGTCATTTTCTGGTTGGCAAGATGTAGCAAGTGGTGTGCCATAGGGATCTGGGCCTCAACTTTTTACAATTTATATAAATGACTTAGATGAAGGGACCAAAGGTGTGGTTCCTAAATTTGCTGATGACACAAAGATAGGTAGGAAAGTAACTTGTGAATACAATATAAGGGGGCTACAAAGGGATATAGACAGGTTAATTGAGTGGGCAAAGACCTGCAAAATGGAGTATAATGTGGGAAAGGTTGAAATTGTCCACTTTGGCAGGAAGAATAAAAAAGAAGCATATTATCTAAATGGTGAGAGATTGCAGAGCTCTGAGATGCAGAGGGATCTGGGTGTCCTAGTGCTTGAACCACAAAAGGTTAGAATGCAGGTACAGCAAGTAATTAGGAAAGCTAATAGAATGTTATTGTTTATCGTGAGGGGAATTGAATACAAAAGTGGGGAGGTTATGCTTCAGTTATACAGGGCATTGGTGAGGCCACATCTGGAGTACTGTGTACAGTACTGGTCTCCTTATTTAAGGAAGGATGTAAATACGTTGGAGGCAGTACAGTGAAGGTTTACTAGACTAATACCTGGAATGGGCGGGCTGTCTTACGAGGAAAGGTTGGACAGGCTAAGCTTGTATCCACTGGAATTTAGAAGAATGAGAGGCGACTTGATTGAAACATATAAGATCCTGAGGGGTCTTGACAGGATGGGTGTGGAAAGGATGTTTCCCCTTGTGGGAGAATCTAGAACTAGGGGTCACTGTTTAAAAATAAGAGGTTGCCCATTTAAGACAGAGGTGAGAAATTTTTTTCTCTCAGAGGGTTGTGAGCCTTTGGGATTCTCTTCCTCAAAATGCAGTGGAAGAATAGTCTTTGAATATTTTGAAGGCAGGGGTAGATAAATTCTTGATAAGCAAGGGGGTGGATGGTTATTGGGGGTAGGTGGAAATGGGGAGTAATCAGTTCAGCCATGAACTTATTGAATGGTAGAGCAGGCTCGAAGGGCCGAGTGGCCTACTCCTGCTCCTAATTCGTATATTCATCTGTTTGTATGTAGGACTGCTGTAAAAAGCCCCAGCAGAAGTCACAAAGGCACTGGCAGTGATGCCCATGTTATTTGTTTTTCTGTGTCTGAATTCTCAACCCATTCTGGAGAACTCTGAGAAACTCAAGGGGTTCTGCTGGCATCTGGAGATCATAAGTGCTTATGAACATTTGTTATTCCATTAAACATACCCCTAGCCATTTTTTATTTTCATAAGATAATATACACAGTTTTTCTTTATCCTTCATTTCTGACACTTCCCATAGGAGTTTTTGCCTTCTGCTATTACCATTAACTTTTCCTTTATTGCCATTGCTGCAGCAGCTGAGCTTTATGTTGCTTCACTACATAACTGAATTTGTTTTTAATCATTCAAGTTGTTAAATTCAGAGATTGAACAGTAAAACATATGAGTGAAACAAGAGAATTAGGAAAAAGGAAACAAAACTAGGTTACAGATTTGTTTTCATTTATACTGACATTTAGAGTAGATGGTGTATAGTGAATTATGCATTCCTTGTAGTCAGATACCATGGAGCAGATGGGACATCAGTCAGGGACTAGCATCACATTATTATTTTCTTAAAAGATAAAGATGAGGAAGAGTTCATGATTCCACCAATAGGTTCCTTTCAGTATAGCACAAGTGCTAACATATGTTTCTGTGTAAACTGTGTAGATGCTGCACTTGTGATCAACAATGACCAAGTGTTATTCAGTGGCACTGGCTTACCCTTTGAATTGGACCAGTCTTATATTTTCCCTTTAGGTGGATGAGATATTTAATAATAGGTGACCACCTGTTTCTCTCCCAAGCCAAAAGGGCCATTTGCAAAGCCATTGATATGTAGTCTGCACAGAAAGATGGATAGAATTACTTTAACCCCAAAGCACCAGTGAAAAATCCCTTAGTCCAATGTACTACAAGTGAAATTTGAATTATTCAGTTACACAAATCAGTGGCCCTGACTGTAAGTAAATAGAATTATGGAACATAATCCCCAAACCATCAGTAAAAAATCTTGAAATTCCATATAATAAAAATAGTTGACTTATTCCATCATGATAAAACAGTTGTCCTGATCATTTGCAAAAGTAAATGTTATTATATGCCTAGTATTTGTATTATTTAGGGAGGATCTGAGAGATGCAGCCTGCCATTTCTGCAGCAGTTATTATTGTAATCCTGTTATTTTAAGATTACTTTAGGGTTCTATGTAATTCAAGATTCAATTAAAAAGAAATACAATTTTTTAAAAATTCGTTCATGGGATGGTAGCATCGCTGGCTAGGCCAGCATTTATTGCCCATCCCTAATTGCCCTTGACAAGGTGGTGATGAGCTGTCTTCTTGAACTGCTGCAGTCCATGGGGTTTAGGTACACCCACAGTGCTATTAGGAAGGGAGTTCCAGGATTTTTACCCAGCGACACTGAAGGAATGGCAATATAGTACCATGTCAGGGTGGTGTGTGGCTTGGAGGAGAGCTTGCAGGTGGTGGTGTTCCCATGTAACTGCTGCCCTTGTCCTTCTAGGTGGTACAAAGAACAAAGAACAAAGAAAATTACAGCACAGGAACAGGCCCTTCGGCCCTCCAAGCCTACGCCGATCCAAATCCTCTATCTAAACCTGTCACCTATTTTCTAAGGGTCTGTATCTCTTTACTTCCAGCCCATTCATGTATCTGTCTAGATACATCTTAAAAGACGCTATCGTGCCCGATAGCGGTAGAGGTGATCTGGCCAGTTGGGAAGCTCATGCATGGCATGCCTGTACGAGCACCCGTCCCAACACCTGAAACATCCAGGAGCACTGTGCGCCTTACACGGAGGACCTCCAGCTTCCATAGCACCAGCTCCAGTGGCAATAAGGAGTCGAATTCCTAGTACTCCATCTTCAGTCTTCTCACTGGAGCAGTCTGCCTCAAACTGTCATATACAGCTTATTAAGAGAATATCTCTAAATTACACACTCAGATGAATATGAAACATTGACAGTTATTGAAGTAAAGTAACATTTGTAAATGCTTATACTGCATTATTGCAGCTAGTAATAATTAAGCTTCAAAATACAATTATCATATTACCAATTAAAGCTTCATGGCTCTATAACTATAACTCTAAGAACACATTTAATTGTATACTACTCTTGCAGATCAAATTGTTACTCTAATTACAGAATTCACATTTATATAGCACCATTTAAAGTACATTTTGACATGTAGTTCCTGTTGTAATGTAGGAAACATGGCAGCCTAAATCAGGCCAAATATATAATTCAAGATTTTTTTAAACTATTCTCTCCCTCAATGCAAGACCCAAAATCAAATGGTTAGCAATCCCTCTGGGATTGATCACCAATCAATATGTTGCTAATAGGACCCAGTTGCAACCTAGAAGGGCATTTATGCTTGCTCTCAGCAGACCTAAGTACTGCTGAGTCTGTCGAAGGTATACCTAGTCCGATTCCCAAGACGGCCAAAGAACGTCCCTGGACACATCACAAAGCTACCTTCAGGATGTAGGGTAGGCCGAAGAAGCATCTATCCCCACCCATCAGAACATGCTGGTAACCTGAAGGAGCAGAAACCTGGCAGAGTAGCGTTATACATAGGAACAAGAGTAGGTCACTCAAGCCCTCATGCTTAATCTTCCATTCAATGAGATTATGGCTGATCTGTATCTCAAATCCATTTATCCACTTTCACTCCATGCCCTTTGACCTCCATACCTAACAAAAACTATCGATCTCAGTCTTGAAAAATTCAGTTGTCCTACCATCCACTGTCTTTTTGAAAAGAGAGTTCCTGATTTTCATTACCTTTCATGTGAAAAGTCATTCCTGCATCACTCTTAAATTGCCTAGCTCTAATTTTATGATTATGTCCCCTTATTGTGGATTCCCCCATCAGAGGAAATACTTTCTTCATCTTCCTTATCGAATCCCTTTATCATTTTAAACACATCAACTACATTACCCCTTTATCTTCTTAGTTCAAGGAAGTACAAGCCAATTTTAGGCAACGTGCCCTCATAATTTAACAGTTTAAGCCCCAACATCATTGTGATGAACCTGTACTATATATCCCCCACAGCTAATATATCCTTCCAGAGGTGACATGCAATTGAAGCATCACTTCCTCCTCTTTGTATCCCAGCCCCCTTGAGATTAAAGTCAACAGTCCACTAGCCTTTGTGATTACTTTTATACTCGTGAACAGCTTTCAGTGATGCACATTTCCTACTCTCGCCATGAAGAAAGTGTTTCAATTTATTATTTTGCAGTGTCAGCTGTGGCTCAGTTGGTAGCACTCCTGTCTTTAGGTCGCAAGGTTGTAAACTCAATTCCCACTCCAGGACTTGAGTACAAAAATCAAAACTGAAACTCCAGTGCAGTACTGGAGGTGCCATCTTTTGGATGAGATGTTAAACCAAGGCCCCATCTGCCCTCTCAGGTGAACAATAAACATCCCACGGCACTATTTCGGAGAACAGTTGTCCCCAGTGTCCTGTCCAATATTTACCCCTAATTAACATCACAAAAACAGATCATATGGTCATTATCACATTGCTGTTTGTGGGAACTTGCTGTGCACAAATTGGCGGATGTGTTTTCTACATTACAGCAGTGACTACACTGCAGAAGTCCTTCATTGACTGTAAAGCACTTTGAGAAATCCGGTGGTTGTGAAAGGTGCTATATAAATACTAGTCTTTCTTTTTTCCAAAGTGGATAATCTCACACTTCTCCACCTTGAACTCCATCCATTAATGAGGTGATATCCAAATCCTGTTCTTGTGTGAATTTCAGTTCATGTAAGTAATTGTTTTTACTAGCTAAGACAGTTTATAGAGGATAGTAGTCAAGTGGTTTGTATATCCTTTTTGTTTAAAATTAGATTTGAAAAACAGTTGGTCAACGAGTCTTGCTCAGCGAATAACCTTCAACTTTGCATTTGAGCTTGTGAAGATATGGAACAGGAATTGCAGTTGATTATATAATCTGGAAAAAAGTGCTACAGCTTAGAGAGGTGTGTGAAACGTCACTAGTAATATTCTGTACAAACTCTTGATTAAACCATAGAAGTTTATAGAATTGGAGAATAGAATCAGAATTATTACAGCACAGAAGGAGGCCATTCTACCCATCAAACCTGTGCCAGCTCTCTGCAAGAGCAATTTAGCTACTATCACTCCCCTGTCCTTTCCTCTGCAAATTTTTCCCCTTCAGGTGCTTATCCATTTCCCTTTTGAAAGCTGTGATTGAATCTGCCTCCATCACCCGTTCAGACAGTGCATTCCAGATCATAATGACTCATTGCATAAAAATGTTTTTTCCTCATGTCATCTTTGACTCTTTTGCCATTCACCTTAAATCAGTGTCCTCTGGTTCTAGACCCTTCCACCAATGGGAACAGTTTCTATCTACTCTTTCTAGATCTCTCATGATTTTGAACTCCTCTATCAAATCTCCTCTCAACCTTCGCTTCTTCAAGGAGAATAACCCCAGCTTTTCCAACCTATCCACATAACTGAAGTTCCTCGTCTCTGGAACCATTCTCATAAATCTTTTCTGCACTTTCTCTAAAGCCTTCATATCCTTCCTAAAGTTGGTGCCCAGAATGGGACACAATACTCCAGTTGAGGCCAAATCAGCTTTTTATAAAGATTTATCATAACTTCCTAGTTGTGATGAAGAAATTGAAGGTGGTTGTGCCTAGGACATTACCCTGAGAAAATCCTGCAGTGATAATTGGCTTCCAACAACAAAAAGCATCTTTCTCTGTGCTAGGAATAACTCCACCTACTGGAAAGTTTTCACCCAATCCCTATTGACTTCAGTTTTACTCGGATTCTTTAGTGCCACAGTCAGTCAAATGTTGCCTTGATGTCCAAGGCAGTCACTCTCATCTCACCTCTGCAATTCAGCTCTTTTGTCCATATTGGGACCAAGAGGAACAGAGCGCTTTGTTTAACTGTGTGCTAAAGTAAGGAATTTGGTGCAAGTGTGAATTTGGTTTAGAGGGGCAAGGAGGTGCTGCTTTTTATTCGTTTTGTTTTACCTCCAGTAGTTGGTGTGTGTTCTTCTTTTATCTCCGAGCTAGGAGACTGTAACTTGCTATAGGTTTACTAAATTAGTAAATAATTAAATAATCAAATAAATAAATAATATTAGACAGACATGGCAGGGCAGGTGGTGCGCCATAACTGCAACATGTAGAAGTCTGAGGAGAGCACTGCATTCCCAGACATCCATATCTGCAGTAAGTGTCTGCAGATTGTGCAATTTCAGCTTAAGTTCCTGGGCTGGAGTCCAAGCTGCTGACATTGCAGGGAATCAGCGCGGGGTGGGTGGGGAGGGGAAAGAGTTACCTGGACACTTTGTTCCAGGAGGCAGTCACACTCCTTAGGTTAAGCAGAACTTTAGAGAAAGTCAATAGTCAGCTACAGGAGGGTGTAACTGTGAGTCAGGTAGGTATGGGGATCCAGCATGTAGTATTGAAGGAGCCTCGGTCCTTGTCTTTGACCAACAGGTACTTGCTACCTGTGTAGATGAGAACAATGATTTTGGCAAATGACCCATAGCACCATCGTACATGATCCAATTCAAGTGAGGGGAGTAAAAAGGAATGGGGTAGTGATAGGGGACAGTATAGTCAGGGGATAGAGATACTGTTCTCTGCAGCCACAACCGGGAGTTTCAAAGGTTGTGTTGCCTGCCTGGTGCCAGGGTAAAGACATCTCCTCGTGGCTGGAGATGAACTTGGAATGGGAATGGGAGGATCCAGTTTTCGTGGTCCACGTAGGAGCCAACAACATAGGTAGAACTAGGAATGATGTTCTGCTGAGAGAATCTAAGGAGTTAGGGTCCAAATTAAAATGCAGACCTCAAAAGTAATAATCTCTGGATTTTTACATAAGACACATGCCAATTGGCATAAGGGCAAGCAGATTAGAGAATTAAACCCATGGCTCAAAGAGTGGTGTGGGAAGAAGGGGTTTCGATACCTGGAACACTGGCACCAGTACTGGGAAAAGAAGGAGTTGTTCCATTGGGATGGGCTTTGCTTTAACCAAGCTGGGATCAATGTCCTGGTAAATTGTGTAACTATGGCTGTGGATAGAGCTTTAAACTAAAAGTGGGGGAGGAGGGCTCAAGTGAAGGGAGATTCAGAAATCTAAAGACAAAAGTTAAGGCAATAGAGCAATATAGCAATTTGTGTAAAGACAATCAGAGTGGGACAGGAAGGGACAGAGAGTTTAACAGTATCAGCGAATAAGGTTCATGCAAATAATAGTAGTTAAAAAAATAAAATTAAAGGCTCTTTATCTGAATGCATGAAGCATTCACAGTAAAATAAGTGAACTAGCAGCAAAAATAGGGATAAATGGTTTGAATCTAATCACCATTACAGAGACATGGTTACAAGGTGACCGAAGTTGGAAAATAAATATTCTAGGATACACAACATTTCAAAAAGACAGACAGAATGGAAAAGAGGGAGGAGTAGCCCCCATAGTAAAGGATGAAATAAGGACAGTATTGTGAAAGAATCTTGGTTAGAAGATCAGGAAGTAGAATCAGTATGGGTGGAGATTATGAATAAAAAGGGCCAGAAAAAATTGTTGGGAGTAGTTTACAGGCCCCATAGCAGTAATTATGCCATTGGACAGAGCATTAAGAATGAAATAATTGGAACTTGTAACTAAGGCAATGTAATAATTGTGGAGAACCTGAATCTTCATATCGGCTGGACAAATCAAATTGGAAAAGGTAGTCTGGAAGATGAATTTGTAGAATGCTTTCGCAACAGTTTCCTGGAACAATATGTTGTGGAACCAACTAGGGATAGAGCTATTTTAGATCTAGTATTGTGCAATGAGGCCATTAAAAACTCAGCAAGAAAGATTCATCTGTGGCTTACTAGGAAAGTTAAGGATAGAATTAAATTAAAAGAAGAGGCTTATCATAATAGTAGTAAGTTTGCGGATTCGGAGCGTTTAAGAAACAAGCAAAGGGCAACCAAAAGGTTGATTTTTTTAAGAGTAAAATAACCAGGAACATAAAAAGAGATTGTAAGAGCTTATAAAGTATATAAAAAGGAGAATAGCTAAAGTAAACATGGCCCCTTAGAGGCAGAAACAGGAGAAATTATCATGGGGAATGAGGAAATGAATGAGATGTTGAACAAATATTTTGTGTCCGTCTTCACAGTAGAAGACACATATTATATACCGTAAATAGAGGGTAATCAAAGGGCTAATAAGAGTGAGGAACTTAAGGTAATTACTATCAGCAGAGAAAAACTATTGGAGAAACTTAAGGGACTAAAAAGCTGACAAATCCCCAGGACCTGACGGCCTACATCCTAGGGTTCTATAAGAGGAAGCTGCAGAGATAGTGAATACACTGCTTATGATTTCCCCAAATTCCCTAGACTCTAGAACAATCCCAGTGTATTTAAAGTTTGCAGATGTAACACCGCTATTCAAGAAAGGAGGGAGAGCAGTCAGGAATTATAAGCCATTTAGCGTCATAAGGCTGAAGCATTTGGATCCACCTTCAGCCAGAAGTGCCAAATGGATGATCCATCTTGGCCTCCACCTGAGGTCCTCAGCATCACAGATACCAGTCTTCAGCCAATCTAATTCACTCCATGTGATATCAAGAAATGGCTGAAGACGCTGAATACTACAAAGGCTATAGGCCCTGACAACATTCCAGCAATAGTACTGAAGACTTGTGCTCCAGAACTAGCCACGCCCCTAGCCAAGCTGTTCCAGTAGAGCTACAACACTAGCATCTACCTGGCAATGTGGAAAATTGCCCAGGTATGTCATGTCCGCAAAAAGCAGGAGAGATCCAACCCAGCCAATTACTACCCTATCAGTCTACTCTCAATCATCAGCAAAGTGATAGAAGGTGTCATCGACAGTGATATCAAGCAGCACTTACTCTGCAATAACCTGCTCATGGACACTCAGTTTGGGTTCCGCCAGGGCCACTCAGCTCCTGACCTCATTACAGCCTTGGTCCAAACATGGACAAAAGAGCTGAACTCAAGAGATGAGGTGAGAGTGACTGTCCTTGACATCAAGGCAGCATTTGACCGAGTGTGGCATCAAGGAGCCCTAGCAAAACTGAAGACAATGGGAATCAGAGAGAAAACTCTCCGCTGGTTGAAGTCAGACCTAGCACAAAGGAAGACAGTTGTGGTTGTTGGAGGTCAATCGTCTCAGTCCCAGGACATTGCTGTAGGAGCTCCTCAGGGTAGTGTCCAAGGCCCAACCATCTTCAGCTGCTTTCATCAATGACCTTCACTCCATCATAAGGTCAGAAGAGGGCTGTTCGCTAATGATTGCACAATGTTCAGCACCATTCGCAACTCCTCAGATACTGAAGCAGCCCTTATGTTGATAAGTGGCAAGTAACATTCGCGCCACACAAATGCCAGGCAATGATCATCTCAAACAAGAGAAAATCTAACCATCTCCACTTGATGTTCAATGGCATTACCATTGCTGAATCCCCACTATCAACATCCTGGGGGTTACTGTTGACCAGAAACTGAACTGGACCAGCCACATAAATACTGTGGCTAATAGAGCAGGTCAGAGGCTAGTAACGCACCTCCTGTCTCTCCAATGACTGACACGTGAAGCTCGACACATCCAGGACAAAGCAGCCCGCCTGATTGGCACCTCATTTACCACCTTCAACATTCACTCCTTTCACCACCGACGTACAGTGGCAGCAGTGCGTACCATCTACAAGATGCACTGCAGCAACTCACCATGGCTCCGTCGATAGCACGTTTCAAACCTGCGACCTCTAGAAGGACAAGGGCAGCAGATGCATGAGAACACCACCACCTGCAAGTGCCCCTCCAAGCCACACACCATCCTGACTTGGAACTATATCGCCGTTCCTTCACTGTCGCTGGGTCAAAATCCTGGAACTCCCTTCCTAACAGCACAATGGGTATACCTAGCTCACATGGACTGCAGCGGTTCAAGAAGGCAGCTCACCACCACCTTCTCAAGGGTAATTAGGGATGGGCAATAAATGTAGGCCTAGCCAGAGATGCCCACATCCCAGGAATGAATAAAAACAAATCAGTCATCGGGAAATTGCTGGAATCTGTTATAAAGTAACTGTTAACAATTCACTTAGAAAATCAAAGAATGATCAGACAAAGTCAACATGGTTTTATGAAAGCAAATTGTGTTCAACAAATTTATTAGAGTTTTACTCTAACTATGTAACTAATAGGGTAAAGAGGAACTCTCCATGGATCTCCAAAAGGCATTCACTAACGGGACACACAAATGGTTAATACACAATATAAGGGTGCATGGAGTTGGGGGTAATAGATTGGCATGGATAGACGTTTGGTTAACAAATAGGAAGCAGAGAGGAGGGGCATTTTCAAGTTGGCAGACTGCAACTAATGGAATGCCGCAAGGATCAGTGTTGGGGCCTCAGCATTTTACAATTTATAGTAATAATTTAGACGAAGAGACTGAGAGTAACGTATCTGAGTTCGCTGATGATACAAGCTAAGTGGGAATGTAAGCTGTGAGAAGGGCACACAGAAGCTGCAAAGAGATATGGACAGGTTAAGTAATTGGGCAACAAGGTGGCAGATGGAGTATAATGTGAGGAAGTGTGAAGTTATTCACTTTGGTAGTAAGAACAGCAAAGAACACACAAAATCAGCATGCAGGTACAGCAAGCAATTAGGAAGGCAAATGACATGTTGGCATTTATTGGAATGGGATTGCAGTACAAAAATAAGGAAGTCTTGCTACAATTGTGCAGCGCTTTGGTGAGACCACATCTAGAGTATAGTATGCAGTTTTGCTCTCAATATTTAAGAAAGGATATTTTTGCAGTAGAGGTGGGACAGTGAGGGTTCACTAGATTGGTTCCTAGGATGAGAGGCTGAGTAAACTGGGCCTCTACCCAGTTTAGAAGAATGAGAGGTGATCTCATAGAAACATAAGAGATTCTGAAGGGACTTGACAGGGTAGACACGGAGAGATTGTTTCCCAGATCTGGGGAATCTAGAATGCAGGGGCACAGTCTCAGGATAAGGGGCCAATCATTTAGGATTAAGATGAGGAGAAACTTCTTCACTCAAAGGGTTGTGAATTTTTGTACCCCAGAGAGTTGTGGGATGCTCCATCATTGATTATATTTAAAGATGAGATAGACAAGTTTTTGGTCACTCAGGGAATCATGAGATATGAGGAGCAGGCAGGAAAGTGTAGTTGAGGTAGAAGATCAGTCATGATCATTTTGAATGACAGAGCAGGCTCAAGGGGCCATTTGGGCTACTCCTGCTCCTATTTTTTATGTTCTTATGTAAAGCTATAATGCATTCTGAAGCCCTTTGTTCCTGGCAGAACCTGAACTAAGCATTGCTGAGTAGGTAAGTGTCATTGATTACCCTGATGACGACTCCTAACATCACTTTGTTGATGATCGAGAGTAATCTGATAGGATGGTAATTGACCAGGTTGGATTTGTCCTGCTTTTTCTGGATGGACATACCTTTGCAATTTTTCACTTTGTTGGGTAGTTGTACTGGAGCAGCTTTGCTAGAAACTCAAAAATAAAAGCAAAATATTGTGGATGCTGGAAATCTGAAATAAAAACAAGAAATGCTGGAAATACTCAGCAGATCTGGCAGCATCTGTGGAGAGAGAAGCAGAGTTAACGTTTCAGGTCAGTGACCCTTCTTCAGGTCACTGACCTGAAACGTTAACTCTGCTTCTCTCTCCACAGATGCTGCCAGACCTACTGAGTATTTCCAGCATTTCTTGTTTTTATTATAGCTAGAAACACAGCTAGTTCTGAAGCACAAGTCTTCAACACTACAGTAGGATGTTGTCCGAGCTCTTTGCTTTTGCTGTATCAGAGCACTCAGCTGTTTCTTGATATCACATGGAGTGAATGGAATTGGCTGAAGACTGACATCTGTGATGGTGAGGTCCTCGAGTGGAGGCCAAGATGGATCATCCAGTTGGCACTGTTAGCTAAATATGGTTGCGAACGCTTCAGCCTTGTCTTTTGCAATCACGTGCAGGTTTCACACATGTACTGACATATATACTGTGGAATGGGCACAGTGCCACAATGCATGCACAGTAGGATGGGCACAGTGTAGCAACCGATATAGAAGGTGCACACACACATGAAGTTTTCATAGTGGATCTCTAGTTGCTCAATGATTCAGAGAACACTTATGCTGACTACAAACAATATATTAGAACAATTAATTGACAGTGATTAAGCATGCAAATTGTAATTCTAGTACAAAGTATTTTTGGAGTGATAGTGAAATTTCAGTTGAAATTGAGATTTTGTTCACGTTTCAAACAAGACAAATTATAAATAAAAGTGTCTTGATTATTGTATATTTACCTAGCTATTTAATTCATTTTAAGTCTTTATTTTTAATTCCAGGATCCAGAGAAAGATGTTCCGAGTGGCAAGTAGGAAACAGACAAGCAATACTAGGGAGGGATCAGTGTGGTTTTAACATTGGTCAGAGGGTGGTCCTTGTGTGTGCAAGCAGTGAGAAGAGATGAAGGGATGTGGCACGCATAGTACATTTTTGCTGCATTAGAGTAAAGTATTGGGGAGGGGAAGGATCCTTGGACATGTGAGAGGTGGGAGAGGATCCCTGATACTTGAGAGTATGGAAAAGATGATGTTCTGGCATGGGATCACTAGGGTGGTGGTAGAGTTTCCTCCAAATCACCATGAGCAATTCCACAGGAGTTTTGCTAGGAAACCATCAAAAGGCTTGTATATAATCCACAGTTTTTGTGTCACGCACTTACTTCAGATAAAACTTTCCCCTAGCTGAAAGTCAAAGAGTAGCAGCAAAACAGAACTCAACAGGTTGGAAACGTATGAATAAAAAGCATAGTCAGCGATTGAAAAGCTGCCACTGAGAAACAAAGGAATATGAAACTTGAGCCATTTAGATACAAATGATGCAAAATTGTATATGTGTTGGATTAAATTCATAAAATGAGAATACTTAAAAATAAAAATAATTCCCTGGACTTGTCTTTCACCTTAGCAATAAGCTGTTCACCTACTGTGGAAAGCAGTAAATGCAACTTCCTAGCCAAAGCTTAAGTAAAATTTCAATGTTATTGAGAGCTTCCTTGGTATTTTGTAAGACAACAATTTGTTTTGCAACTTTTTTTTAATATAATGGACATAAAGGTCATTTAGAGCCAACACGCGGCCATTTCATTTTTTGACACAGGATTCCCCAGTTGAAGAGGAAATGAAGACAAAATATTTTGGTTTCATTCACCTGCCACTATCTGAAACTAGTTCTAAAATTAGAACTGAAACTGTTCAGCCGTACTCCAAACTTATGCATAGATTAGCTCTAATAATTCCTCAGCAGCATTTCTTCAATAGACGTTGGCCAGGAGAGTTGCCTCTCACAAACCTTCCTTAATCAATTTGTAGGCCAGTGTTGTCCAATCCACATGGGTAACTGGAAATCTAAATTGTGCTGATTGCATTTTTGATAAGTAAATAAAAATTATCATGGGCACCCATGTTGGGGCTGTGATTGCAATAGTCATTGACACAACATTTGTTGAAAAAATGACCAGAGTAAAGCTGCGTGTGCAGGTGTATTCTGACTTTAAGCTGCTGCTTACTGGTTATCTGCTAAAATAGTGTGCAACATGGGTGAACATGACTTCAGCATCATGGAAATACCAGCAACACCATATGGAGAGGGAAATTTTCATTGTGATCAGCTTGACCAATTGGAATAATCGCCCCAAGGCAGCCAAAAAGGCTATTTAGTCCATTGTGTCTGTGCTGGCTGTATGCTATAGTCTAAAACTAATTGGACTTCTCTGCGCTCTCCTCGTAGACCTTTATTTATTTATTTTTATTTGGAGATACAGGACTGAAACAGGCCTTTTGGCCCACCGAGTCTGTGCCGACCATCAACCACCTATTTATACTAATCCTACACTAATCCCATATCCCGACCAGTCCCTATATTCCCCTACCACCTACATATATCTTCCTCTGCTTCAAATAGTTATACATGTTGACCATAAAAGATTCTGTTGTCTCTGCCTCAACTATTGCTTGTGGTAAAACAATCCATGCCGCAAGGATTCTCTGCACAGAAACATTTCTCCTAGCCTCTCTCTTCACTCTCTTAGTAAAATATTGAGATTGATTATCTCTTGTCACTGACTCCCCAACCAGCAGAAATTGTCTTTCCCTACTCATCCTATCAAAGCACTTCATAAGTTAAAAAAGGACTTGAAATCTCCCTTTAACCTTCTCTGCTTCAGCAGAAATAGTCTTAGTATTTCAAGCATTTCCTCCTAAAAATATCCATCGTATCACCCTGATAAATCATTGCATGAATTTTATGTATTTAATTTTTTTTTATATTGGATGCCCAAAATTGCACACAATAACTGTGGCCTAGCCATTGTTTTGTACAAATTTATCATTCCCTCATTGTTCTTGTATTCTACCACTCTGTTGGCCTTTTTTTATTTCTTTATTTGCCTGCACTCACATTTTCAGGGAATTATGTATTTGAACTCCAAGGTTTCTCTGTTCAGCACATCATTCAGTGTCTTTCTTATTTCCTCTTAAAATGTATTATCTTACACTTCCACACATTAAAATGCATCTGCCATCTGTCCACCCTTTCTACTAACCTATCTATATCCTTCAGTAGCTTTGCTGTTTGCCAAGCCTCCTACTGTTGTATCATCAGCAAATATTAATATCCGACTCTCTACGCCCAAGTTCAAATCATATATATCAAGAACAAAAGATAACTTACCACTGACCCCGGAGTACATCACTTGCAATCCTTCTCTAATTCAAGGAAACCCTGTTAACCCTAGATCTGTTTTTCTTTTCTTTCTATCCATGCTGCCACATTTCCTCTGCCATATTCCTGAATATTTGCAACAAACCTCCTGTGGGACACCTTATTGAATATATCCATTGCATTCCCTTTAGCCAATCCACCACTTCTTCCAAAAACACTATTAAACTTGTCAAACATGACTTACCCTTAACAAAACTGTGCTTATTGTCCATGATTATCTCATGCATTTCTAAATGCTTACTAATATGAATTTATGGATTCTAAGAATTTTCCCACAACTATTTTCAGATTAACTGGTCTACCAGGTTCATGAAACGTACTGAGGTGGAGCTACTATATAAAATGTAGAGTTCTGACTTAATCTGCAATGAATTTTGTGGTCCTTTTCTTAAAGAGAATTGGCAGCCTAGTTATATCTCTTCAATGTTGTAGAACACGGACTCTGGCAAGGAGTAATTCCTCTTCATCCAGTCTACTGGCCTTAATAGCTTTGAAGCATACTGAGTCAAGAAGGCTTTACTCTGGAGATTGCAGAATGAGCATTTTCTTGTTTCCAATTTCTATTTCCAATTTAACCAGTGTGCATCCCTCTTTTGATATTACCTAAAATGTTCATTGTTCTGTTTACAAATTAGCCAACATTGGAATAGATAAAGGTATTAGTTTTATTTTCCAGAAAGTTATGAACTTTTGGTCCCATAGTTTGCATTCTCTCTGGGATTAACATGGATGAAGTGATTGGCTTTATAAGGTTATGTACCACCGTAGAGTTTCTAAATTGTAATACTGCAATACTTTGTATCCCCACCCAACTTTTCTGTGTTCCTGTTTCCACAGTCATTTCTCCTTCCAGTTGCTGGAAGCACCTGCCAAATATAGCCAAAGGCATATAAATGAGGTGATAATGATGGTGCTTTTTTATTCATTCATGGGATGTGGACATTGTTGACAAGGTCAGAATTTATTGCCAATTCCTAATTACCCTTGAGAAGGTGGTGGTGAGTTGCCTTCTTGAACCGCTGCAGTCCATCTGGTGTAGGTACAGTGCAGCAACCGGTACCAGAAGGGAGTTCCAGGTTTTTGAACCAGCAACAGTGAAGGAATGGCGATATAGTTCCAAGCCAGGCTGGTGTGTGGCTTAGAGGGGAACTTGCAGATGGTGGTGTTTTCATGCCATTATCCTTCTAGGTGGTAGAGACAATTAGGTCAAAGGAAGGTGCCATATCTAAAAGGCATTCAGCAACCTTCATGCAGCTGTACACAAAGAGGCCATTGGAAGGGAAGTTGAACAAGGGAGGTTCTGAACAAATCCTGCACGCAGCAAGAGAACGGAGAGAAGTGCAGTTCCCAGTGGATGGGAGGAGGAGGCCAGCAAACCTCACAAAGAAGGTATGGCTGGAGGTCGCTGAGGCAGTCAGAAGCCATGGGGTGCAGAGCCCAAAGCGGTTCAATGACCTGGTACAGTCTGGCAATGGTGAGTGACATTCATAACAGCAAGTTCGCAGTCCTGCCTGTCCTAAATGGTGCCTACGGGATGTGAGGCGAGACAGCCAACCCATACAATTGGTGTGACCAGGGACCAGAGTCCACAGTGAAATGAAGAGTTGCCTCGCACCAAGGTCCATAGTCAGTCAGAGTTGATTGCTGCATTGCCAAGACTGAATGGCTGATTGCAGCAGGCCTCCCAGTAACACGATGCTGGACATAGAAAGTGGCACAGACTGATGAGCGCAGCTGGGCTATGTATGTGCTTGCAGGAGAAGCATGCTCACAATGCCAGGGAGCACAGAAGAACTGGAGGTGGTGTGCCATTCATAGTTGTATTGACTCCGATGGAGGAGGAGTCAATGGAAATAGGATGGGTGGCAGCAGGGTAGCCTGTCACTGAGGGCGAGGCGAATGTCGAGACCATAGGGAGTGAGTAATGCAACAGATGTGGGGATCAAACCTTCTGGTGAATATTAGGTATGGCTCCTCTGTGTGCCTTGATGAATACAGGGAGCTCCAAATCAAAGACAAAGACAGGCAGCAGTAGGTGATTGCAAGTGCAAACATCTCTTTTCTCTCTGCCACAAGTTCAGTAGTTGATGAGGGGCTGACGATGGCTCCAGGACAAATTGACACATCAGAGCAGGATCCAACATCTGAGGTGACAGTATCACACCTGTCTACGCACCATCCACCAGCGCAGATCCTCTCACGCCGGAGGCCATTGATGCACTGTTAGAAACGGTGGCACCTGATGGTGAGCATGGACCAGACGTGCATGAGCAGGTCAATGGAGGTAGTGACAACTGTGGCCACTCCCCATTGGAGGACTGTCAAAGGGCCCAGCGATGCTCAGCTTCATGCAGATGGCAAGCCTCAGGAGTCATTGTCAAAACAGCAGATGCTGGAGCATCAGCATGTAATGTATGAACATGTGTCAGAGTTCCCAGAGGCTGTTCACACCCATGAGCCTGCAATGGAGGAGTCCATCCATACCATGAGTGGCGCCATGTCTCTGGTGTGTAAGTGCATGTCTTCCTCCATTGAGAGAGTGCGAATTTCATGGAGAACACATGAAGATACCACCCAGTAGATGCAGGAAGTACAAGCCTCCACGGTATGGCCTCATCCATGAGCTCTGTGGAGCAATGGGTAGGCAAGGTGGGCCTGAGATGCCTGGACCCATTGTCAGATGATTAACCACTCTAGGTAAGCAGGGAAGGGCAGGTGGGCCTTTAAAAAGTGGAGGAGTAGCTGCCTGAAGACCATACTGGCTCTTTTCAAGGCACTTCTTGCATTGACTGCAGATCCTCAGCCCCTTTGACAGTGACACGAAAGCTTCTTGAAGCCCCAATGAGAGGCTAACCCTGTCTGGATCCAGGTGCCACCCAAATGTGTCAGGCCCCTCAAGGGCTCAGGCACCCAGAGGCCTTCTGCCATATCCACATCATGCATTGGATCAGAAAAGGCAGCAGTCGCCTCCACATGAATTCCAGGTGTTGGGAGAGCACAGAGGAGCATCCGGAAGTGCTCACATAAATCCACCTGGTTGCACTTGGGGTCTCACTGGGTGATAATAGTTTGCTGAATGTCAAAGCGTTATGTCTAAGTGCCAATTTAAAGGTCATGTACCGCGTAATGTAACATTTCATATGTTCATTTCTGCACTAGTGGGCCATTACCAACTGGTGAGCACTTGAGAAGGAGAGCATGAAAAGGTGCGCACAGAAATGTTTTTTATTCTTTTACGAGATGTAGGCATCGCTGGTTCAGCCGGCATTTATTGCCCATCCCTAATTGCCCTTAAGGTGCTGGTGAGCTGCTTTCTTGAACGGCTGCAGTCTTCATGGTGTAGGTACACCCACAGTGCTGTTCGGAAGGGAGTTCCAGGGTTTTTACCCAGCGACAGTGAAGAAGCAGTGATATATTTCCAAGTCAGGATGGTGTGTGGCTTGGAGGGGAACTTGCAGGTGGTGGTGTTCCCATGCATCTGCTGCCTTTGTCCTTCTAGGTGGTTGAAGTCATGGGGTTGGAAAGTGCTGTTGAAAGAGCTTTGGTGAGTTGTTGCAGTGCATCTTGCCGATGGTACACACTGCTACAACTGTGCATCGGCGATGGAGGGAGTGAATGTTGAAGGTGGTGGATGTAGTGACAATCAAGTGGACTGCTTTGTCCTGGATGGTGTCGAGCATCGAGTGTTGTTGGAGCCACACTTATCCAGGCAAGTGGAGAGTATTCCATCACACTCCTGACTTGTGCCTTGTGGATGGTGGACAGGCTTTGGGGAGACAGGAGGTGAGTTACTCAGTGCAGAATTCCCACCCTCTGACATGCTAATGTAGCCACAGTACTTAAATGGCTGGTCCAGTTCAGTTTCTGGTCAATGGTAACCCCCACGATAATGATAGTGAAGGATTCAACGATGGTAATGCCACTGAATGTCAAGGGGAGATGGTTGGATTCTCTCTTGTTGTAGATCAACATTGCCTGGCACGTTTGTGATGCAAAGTTATTTGTCACTTATCAGCCCAAGCCTGAATGTTGTCCAGGTCTTGCTGCATATGGACACAGATTGCTCCAGTATAAGGAGTCGCGAATGGCACTGAGCATTGTGCAATCGCGAACCATAGAACCATAGAAAAGTTACAGCACAGAAAGAGGCCACTCAGCTCACCTCGTCTGCACTGGCTGAAAAAACTAGCCGCCCAATCTAATCCCACCTTCCAGCACCTGGTCCGTAGTCTTGCCGGTTACAGCACTTCAGGTGCAGGTCCAGGTACCTTTTAAATGAGTTGAGGTTTTCTGCCTCCACCACCGATCTGGGCAGTGAATTACAGACATGCACCACCCTCTGGGTGAAAAAGTTTTTTCTCATGTCCCCTCTAATCTTTCTACCTTAAATCTGTGCCCCCTGGTAATTGACCTCTCCGCTAGGAGAAACAGGTCTTTCCTGTCTACTCTATCTAAGCCCCTTATCATTTTATACACCTCAATTAAGTCCCCCCTCATCCTCCTCTGTTCTAAGGAAAACAACTCTAGCCGATCCAATCTTTCATCATAGCTGCAATTTTCAAGCCCTGGCAACATTCTTGTAAATCTCCTCTGTACTCTCTCCAGAGCAATTATGGTCTTCCTGTAGCGTGATGACCAGAACTGTACGCAGTACTCTAGCTGTGGCCTAACCAGCGTTTTATACAGTTGTAGCATTACATCCCTGCTTTTGTATTCTATATCTCGGCCAATAAAGGAAAGCATTCCATATGCCTTCTTCACCACTTTATCTACCTGTTCTGCTACCTTCAGGGACCTGTGGACATGCACTCCAAGGTATCTCACTTTCTCTACCCCTCTCACTATCCTCCCATTTATTGTGTATTCCTTCGCTTTGTTTGCCCTCCCCAAATGCATTACCTCGCACTTCTCTGGACTGATTTCCATTTGCCACTTTTCCACCCACTCAACCAAACCATTGATATCTACAGCTATCCTCTTCACTATCAACTACAAGGACAATGTTTGTGTCATCTGCAAATTTCCCAATCATGCTTCCCACATTTAAGCCCAAATCATTAATATACACCACAAACAGCAAGGGACCCAACACTGAGCCCTGTGGAACACCACTGTAAACTGCCTTCCATTCGCAAAAACATCTGTCGACCATTACCCTTTGTTTCCTGTCATTGAGCCAATTTTGGATCCAACTCACCACATTCCCCTGTATCTCATGGGCTTTTACTTTTCTGACCAGTGTGCCATGTGGGACCTTATCAAATGCATTACTAAAATCCATGTAGACAACATCCACTGCACTACCCTCATCAATCCTCCTGGTTACTTCCCTAAAAAATTCAATTAAGGTAGTAAGACACAACCTTCCTTTAACAAATCCATGCTGACTATCCCTGATTAATCTGTGCCTTTCTAAGTGACAGTTTCTCCTATCTCTCAGAATTGATTCTAATAATTTGCCCACCACCGAGGTCAGACTGACTGGCCTGTAATTATTTTGTCTATCCCTCATACCCTTTTTAAACAATGGTAAAACGTTTGCAGACGCCCAATCCTCTAGTACCTCGCCTGTATCTAGTGAGGATTTGAAGATGATCCTCAGAGCATCTGCTATTTCCTCCCTGGCTTCCTTTAACAGCCTGGGATACAATCCATCTGGCCCTGGTGATTTATCCACTTTCAAGGATATCAAACCCTCTAGCACTTCCTCTCTTATTGTGCTTATCATATCTAATATTTCACACTCCTCCTCTTTAACTACAATGTCTGCATCATCCCTCTCCTTTTTGAAGACAGAGACAAAGTACTCATTAAGAACCCTACCCACATCTTCTGCATCCACGTGCAATTCCCTTGTACATCTCTGATAGGCCCTATCCTTTCCTTAGTTACCCTCTTACTCTTAATGTACTGATAAAACATTTTTGAGTTTTCCTTGATTTTACCTGCCAATATTTTTTCATGTCTTTTCTTTGCTTTCCTAATTTCCTTTTTCACTTCACCCCTGCACTTTCTATACTCCTGTAGGCTTCCCAAAGTATGAAGATTTTTGTGACTGTCATAAGCTTTCTTTTTCTGCTTTATCTTACCCTGCATGCTTCTAGATAACCAAAGGGCTCCAGATTTTGCAGTACCAACCTTTTTCTTTGTGGAGACATGTCTACACTGTGCCCATAGAATCTCGCTTTTCATTGGCTCCCACTGGTTTGCCACTGATTTTCCTTCAAATAGCTGTATCCAATCCACTTTCGCCAGATCACCTCAGCTTCCTAAAATTTGCCTTCCCCCAATTTAGAACTTTTACTCCTGTTCTGTCTTTGTCCTTTTCCATAATAATTCTAAATCTAACTGTATTATGTTCACTATCTCCAAAATAGTCACCCACTGCTACTTCATCCACTTGCCCAGCTTCATTTCCTAAGACAAAATCTATAATTGCACCCCCTCTCGTCAGGCTTGTTATGTGCTGGCTAAAAAAGTTCTCTTGAATGCAGTTCAAGAATTTTGTGCCCTCTGTGCCCTTCACATTGTTTGTATCCCAGTTGCTATTAGGGTAATTGTAATCCCCAACTATTATTGCCCAGTTGTTTTTGCATTCAGATTTTTGCCTATATATTTGTTCTTCCATCTCCCTTTCACTATTTGGGGGTCTGTAATACACTCCTAGTAGTGTGACTTCCCCTTTTTTTTATTGCTGAGCTCAAACCATATGGCCTCATTTGATGATTCATTTAGCATATTATCCCTCCTCACAGCTGTAATTGATTCTTTAACCAATAATGCTACACCCCCTCCTTTTTATCCCCCTCTCTATCCTGCCTGTAAACTCTATATCCAGGGATGTTGAGCTGCCACATTTGCCCCTTGTTAAGTCACATTTCGATTATATCAATGATATCGTGTTGCCCTCATTCATCGGCTTTATTTGCTATACTGCTTGCATTTAAATAAATACCTTTTAACACGGCTAAATTCCTGTGCTGCACACTTTTTAACCTTTGCTTCTACTGTCTTTCAGAGTCACTCGCTAATTTTCTGCCTCCCGTTCCCTGCCCTGAATTTGTCCTATCTGAAACTGCTCTCAGGTTCCCATCCCCCTGTCAATCTAGTTTAAACCATCCCTAACACTAGCAAACCTTCCTGCAAGGATATTCGTCCCAGGCCTGTTCAGGTGTAGACCATCTGGCCTGTATAGGTCCCATCTTCCCCAGAACCGGTCCCAATGCCCACTTCTGACATTATGATGGAGGGAAGGTCTTTGATGAAGCAGCTGAAGATGTTTAGCCCTAGGACACTACCCAGGGGAATTCTTGCAGTGATGTCTTGGGACTGAGATGATTGACCTCCAACAACCAGAAACATCTTCCTTTGTGCTTGGTATGTATCCAACCAGTGGAGAGTTTTCCCCGATTCCCATTGACCTCAGTTTTGCTAGGGCTCCTTGATGCCATACTCGGTCAAATGTTGCCTTGATGTCAAGGGCAGTCACTCTCACCTCACCTCTTGAGTTCAACTCTTTCGTCCATGTTTGGACCAAGGCTGTAATGAGGTCTGGAGCTGAGTGGTGCTGGTTGAACCCAAACTGAGTGTCAGTTAACAGGTTATTGCTGAGTAAGTGCTGCTTGATAGCACTGTTGACGACACATTCCATCGCTTTTCTGATGATCGAGAGTAGACTGATGGGGCAGTAATTGGCCAGGTTAGATTTGTCCTGTTTTTTGTTAACAGGACATACATGGGCAATTTTCCACATTGTCGGGTAGATGCCAGCTTGAAATAGCTTGGCTAGGGGCATGGGCAGTTCTGGAACACAAGTCTTCAGTTCTATTGCTGGAATGTTGTCGGGGCCCATCGCCTTTGCAGTATCCAGTGCCTTCAGCCATTTCTTGCTATCATGTGGAGTGAATCAGATTGGCTGAAGACTAGCATCTGTGATGCTGAGGACCTCAGGAGGAGGCAGAGATGGATCATCCATCCACTCAGCACTTCTGGCTGAAGCTGGTTGCAAATACTTCAGCCTTGCCTTTTGCACTGGTGCTGGGCTCCCCCAGTGTTGAGGAGGGGAATATTTGTGGAGCCTCTTCCTCCTGTTAGTTGTTTAATTATCCATTACCATTCACGACTGAATGTGGCAGGACTGCAGAGTTTAGATCTGAACTGTTGATTGTGGCATCACTTAGCTCTGTCTATCGCAAGCTGCTTCCACTGTTTGGCATGCAAGTTGTTGTACCTTCACCAGGTTGACACCTCATTTTTAGCTATGCCTGGTACTGCTCCTGGCATGCCCTCCTGTACTCTTCATTGAACCAGGGTTGGTCCCCCAGCTTGATGGTAATGGTAAAGTGGGGGATAAGCCGAGCCATGACATTACCAATTGATATCATATGGAAATGAGGGAGACAGTGAATGTAACCCTTGAAATTATGTAATGACAGGGCCACTGAAATGGTAGGGGCGTTTAATGAAAGGCCACGAAGGCTCCCTCAGGGAGAAGTCTTAATCTTCTCCGGGGGTGTTTAATGGCCTCTCAGGAGATGTATGTGCTTATAAGTGAGTCAAGTGTCCCCCTGGCACGCATGTCAAAGCCAGCTGACATTGGAGCCGCACGTGTATTTCCAGTGGCTGCCTAATCTCGACCCTCCTCCAACTCTCTCTCCTCCTCAGAGGAGGAGACAGCATGCTCAATACAAACATACAAATTAGGAGCCCTTGGAGCCTGCTCTGCCATTCAATACGTTCATGGCTGAACTGATTATTCCACATTTCCACCTACCCCAATAACCTTCCACCTTCCATGAAGTCATCCTCCTCCAATGCTGCTCCTCTCTGGAGTGCCAGCCTGTGCAGAGCACAGCAAACCACCACGATATGCAAGATCTTCATGGGGCGTATGCAGAACTTTCCCCGGTTCTACCCAGGCATCTGAATCTCATTTTTAGAAGGCCTACAGCCTGTTCGATAGTTGCCCTTGTGGTCAAATGGCAGTGTTTGTTCGTCTCCTCTATCTCAGTGTTGGGGTTCCACACAGGTGTAAGCAGCCATGTCTTTAGTGCATACCCCTGGTCACTCTACACCCACCCATAAAGGTGCTCAGGTGACCTGAAAAGCTGACGGACCTGAGACTGCCTAAGGTTGTACGAGCCGAGGCAGCTTCGTGGAAACCATCCACATATCTGCAGAATCCTTTTGTAGTGGTTGCAGACTAATTGAGCATTCAGTGAGTGGAACCCCTTCTTGTTCAGGAAAGTGCTTGGCTGCTCTAGTGGAGCCTTGATGACCACATGATGCAGTCGATTACCCCCTGCGCCTGAGGGAATCCTGCAATGGCCCCGAATCCTATTGCTCTTTTGGCATGACTGGCTTGATCAGTGCAAAACTGTATGTATTGCCATGCAGTCCTGTACATAGCATCTATTATCTGCTTAATGGAGCGATGGGCTGCTGACTGAGTGATCCCAGATTTGTCCATAGAATGATTCTGAGGCGTAAATGTTGAGTGCCACGGTCACCTTCACCACCACAGGCTATGGGTGACCATCACATTCCATTGGTCTTAACTCTTCCTCCAGCATTCCACTCAGCTGCACTACCACCTGCCTGGACAGACACAGTCTCCGGAGACATTGGTGCTCCGGGATCTGCATGAAGCAGAGCCTCTGTCTGTACATCCTTTCAGCTGGGTAGCACCTTCTGAGAACAGGAGCCTGTATACTTGGCCCTATGGCCCCTCCTCATCTGCATCCCCTTGTACCCTTATGAGGCTGCTACTCCTCTGACTGTTGCAGCCTTGCTTCATGTGGCAGCCGCAATTTTGTCCTTGCTGTAGGAGTCAAACTGAGTGCATATGACCCATGGAGATTTGGAGCCCTCAGCACTCTGGTGCTGCCTGCACCGTATGAAGTGTATCCTGGAGAGACCCTACCAGTAAGTGCCCTTCAATGTGGACTTTGTGCGCTCCCTCAAACTTTTCAGTCCCTTGCTTCAAAGCTGCAGCCTTGCCTATTTAACAATGCACCTGAACTCAATGGCTGACACCTCCAGCTACCACACGTCTGCTGCTGAGCTCTCATCTCCTTTTTGCAAACAAGCCACTAATATAGGGAAAATGCACCTCAAAATCATTGTCAATTGGTTGCTTAACAGCCATGGTCCTGCAAGTTTGTGATTCTGTTGCCCAACCACTGCTGGGAGATCTGCCTGGTGGCAGGAATATTTCGGGGTTCCACTCTAATGTGTTCCCTGCCTTTTTGCCAGCCCCCCACCACCTCCAAGCCCATCGCCATGATGCAGTAAAATTCCACTCAATGTTTCAGGTCTGTGATTTTTCATCTGATGATAGGTCATAGACCTGAAACATTAACTCCGTTTTTCTCTCCACAAATGGTGCGAGACCTGCTGAGTATTTCCTGCATTTTCTGTTTTTATTATGGGATTCTCCTATAATCTTCATTTCTATTGGGAAATCTGAACCCCATGAATGTAATTTTAACTTTCAGCAAGTATAAAATGGCTCAGTCACTCATTCAACACCTCACCTGATTTTCCCTTTTACTGATTTCCACATCGTGCAGGGTGTAGAATGAGTGACCAATCCAATATTGGTTGTTTTAACATATCACCAAAAATTAAAGTTTCCCCCCAGCGGTCGACTCAAGAATCACATCATCCATGCACGTCACATCATGAAGGTCTGTTAAAAACAGTTTCATCCAAAAGTCCTAATATTAATCAAGCACTGTAAAAAATACTTTCCAAAAAGATTGTTTAAATCTTTTGCAGACTGATACTATCTTTATTGTCAATATCTTTCTGTGTTTTAATTCTTCTGTGCATTTTCCCATCTATAAAGATATCTGACTGTTAGTTTTAACATGACTATTTTGGCCTGATGACAGGAGAATATGGTATGCATCTCACATGATATCTGGTGCACAGTATCAGAGATCTGGGCATGCCATCTCAGATATGGCATATATTAAAGCACCAGGAGAGTGGGATTAGCTCAGTTGCTCTTGCAGAGAGTCAGCACAGACAAAATGGGCCAAATGGCCTCCTTTTGTGCTCTGATTCTACAACAGTATCCGTTCATACAAGACTCAGTCCATTTATGGAAGCTGCCTTTTTTGTTGTGAGTATAAGGCAAAAGCGTTGTGCGAAAGCCTGAACAATAACATTAACTTCAAGCAATCTGTGATCTGGGGCTGGAGTTTCGATGCGATCTGGTGTCAGGAATGGATGCGGGCCGCAGATTGAATATCGCATTCCCAGAAAGCGCCTCACAATCCCTACACCTCCGGAACGTGAAACAATTTTGAAAGGGATGCTGAGGTGGGGTGTGTGGGGGGGGGGGGAAACAGGAAACCCACAGGCATCCAAATAAGGATAGGGAATCCAGCAATGGAGGCAAAACCCAATGCTTGCACAGACCAATCTGTGTCAAAGTAGATGTATTCCCCTGCCTCGCCTTCCTGAATATGTTATCTGCCTGATATGGTGAGCTGACGACTGTGAGATGCCATCTAGGTCCACAGCTGATCCCTGGAATGACCCAGTTGCATAAAAATTCAGGGTGATGGAGACCTTGGCGGCTGCAGGTAAGGGACTGCCACGGGTGCCCTGAGGCCTCAGGTCATTATAGATCAGAGCACAAAGATCTGAGACCATTTGCTGGATAGCAGCAGTCTCCTATGGCACTAGCAGTCAGTCATTTCCAGGTAGCTGACTCTTGGGCAGTAAACCCAATGTCTTGGGTAGCACCTTCTTCCCCTTGCAGCCCTCCGCTGTGCTCCTCTGGCCTCCTACTGTCCAGGAGGCTGCACCTGCTGCAGCTCATCCTGGCTGCTCTGTCCAATGTCAGAGTAACCTGTTCCCATCTGAACTCCCTCAGCTGTTCACCAGGCCTTCCCCTGCCAACTCCATGTGCCCCAATGCTTCCAGCAGCCTCATGTCCCTCTCCAGATTCCTACCACTCACCACTGAGAAAAGCAAGTCTTACAGCTCCAGCAATGGCTACTGTGTGGCACTTTTGGAGCAGCTAAGCTTTATTTTGTATCTCTGCATTATATTAATCAGCCCTTCCCATAGCCCTCATGGCCCCCTGCAGTGTTCACATGGCCTAAAACCTGCCATGTTTCAGACATGGCTTTCTCCCCATTGCCTTCCTTTAAGAAATGTAAACTGTTACTGACAAACTTGTTAATGAGCTCTCAATCGGTTTAACAGGCAATTAGTTAATTGGAGACATGCACAGTGGCCATTACCTCCCTCCCAGTGTCCCTTTAAAAATGGCGTCGCGTTCCGGAGGTGGCAGGGCCTAGTGCCAACTGTAGAACATGATCTTTAAATAGCACTCGCACCCACTCCTGCATGCAGCATCCTTTAAAAATCCAGTCCGCAATGTCTGGGACATGGCAGGATATAGCTGTCATAAACACTTCAGGGTCCATGAGAACTATTGATGTTTAACATCGTTTAGAAGCGCAGAATAAAGCTCAGCTGCTCAAACAGTGGTGCAGACTAGCCATCGTTGGAACTGATAGATTTCCATTACTGATGGAGTCCTGCACTGTTGAAGGAGATATTAAACTGAGGCCCTGTCTGTCCTCTCAGGAGTTATCCACGGTGTCCTGGCCTATATTTATCCCTCAATCAACATCACAAAAACAGATTATTTGGTCATTATTATATTGCTGTTTGTGGGAGCTTGCTGTGTACAAATTGGCATTTCCCACATTGCAACACTGACTACAATTCAAAAATACTTCATTGACTGTAAAACAATTTGGGATGTCCTAATAGTGCTATATGAATGCAAGTCTTTCTTTCTTTCATTTATTATGGCTCCAGAGCTCTGATTTTGTGAGAATGGCCAATGGTTTGGTGCATCTGGATTGGTAGCTCAGAGGCCCCTCCTGGCTGAATATTGTGATGCTATCTCCTCCTCTTAATCTGAATAGTAACCCAGCACATTCAAAGTCATTCCCAAAGAGCTAGGCCTGTAGTACAGTTTGCAGTGGTGCACAAAATCAGCAAGGCATCAGCTTGTCATTAGCTATACTGGTGACAAAAAACTTAGTAATTATTCAAGATGGCACAAAGGAAAATTGTGCGCAAACTGCTCCTTTTGATGCTGCAGAGTTGGGAGGGCATTTGAGTTCAATACCAACTTCCAATGAAAACTCAAGTGCAAGCTGCATGGCGAGAGGATACTGTCTAATTCAACGGTTTAACCCATACGTTCATATCTGGCCACAAATGAAGAACTTTTCTGTAATCAGGACAATAAAGGTGACTGCACTCCTCACTACCACTTTTTTTGGGGGGGTCCATTTAGCAAGGGATGAACAAATAGTTACTGTTGTTCCCTCCTGGAGGTACTCTGTAAAACATGACACACTTCTTACATTGTACCAAAGCTAGACAACCCACTTTTCTTGTAGGTAGCGATGGCACCCAAGGAATACCAAACAAATGCTCAAGATTCAAGGCTCAGGTGTTTGTCAGTATATTCAGAAGCTATGGAAGGAAGCTTGGTCTCCTAAGATTCACCTCACCAGTGTTTCCTCTTCTTCAAATAATACAGGCTTTATGGACTTTATGGTTGCTTTTTGGATGAAGGTTATTACCATCCATAATAAAGTTGCTGTGGTGAGATACCATCTGCATGTTAATTGAATGCATACCTTTCTATTCATGTAAGCCATAAATTTGATGTAAGAAGCTCCAATGCCCACATGGATGTCACCTGTAACACCATGCAGTCAAGGGAGTCCTGCCATTCATTAAAAGCTGTCTACCCCACCATGTTTCCTTTCTACAGGTAGAGTGATGAAGGTGCTATCCATGCAAACATAAGCTTGGAGCTGGTCCTGCTCTACCACATAACCTTGTGAAAATGCAGCAGTGACCCATTTACAGGGATTCTGCCACATTTCCGGCAGAGTTACATTAGTCATAATAAAGGGCCATTATTAGATTATGATCACATGCTGTTGAAGAATTAGATACTCACTAATAGATGAATTCATCCTTGACTTTGTATCATAATATCCCTGAATGTACAAATTTGCACTTAGTTCCAATTCATTATTGAATACTCAATGATAAATTGGATCTCCATTCTCAATTGAGTAACTTAACAAATCAATAATTAACTTCTTTTTCCATTACATCTCTCCTTTGACCATTAGACATTTCCTCCCTATCTCTAAGGTTCTATGCTATACCCACTTCCATTGCCATCCATCAACTTTCATCTGTTCCTGAAATCCCCCTTTTTATATTTCAGTCTCACTCTCACCCAATCTCTCAACAAATGCTTCTCCTTGCCAGCCGTTCTTTTAATCCCTGTTCCTTCCCTAACTTGGATCCACAGTGGATCCAAATTGTTACTACACTTTTCTGAATGCTAACTAATGTGTCTAATATGTACCTTTAACTATCATGATAGGGCGATTCTGGGATAGGAGGGAAGACAGAAAATGGCATATATTAAAAACAATTCAAATCATGTGCTGTTAGGTGTTGCCCCTGATGAATAATCTTTTTTTAAAATGAGCATGCATAAATCAACAAACAAATCCAATGTGGAATTAGAAAGAGGTGAGTTAATTATATCATCTTCTGGTTTCTCATGTCCAAGAGAAGTTGTCAGCTCCTCAGCTTAGCGCTAAAAGAATATTCATAGAAACATAGGAGCAGGATTTGGCTACTCGGCCCTTCGAGCCTGCACCGCCATTCAATATGATCATGGCTGATCATTCAAACTCAGTACCCTGTTCCCGCTTTCTCCCAGTGATAACTATATTCGACCTGAGGCCTTGCCAGATGGAGCATTATTATTCTGGAGATTTTCCTTAGCCCCATATTTTCTTTCAACTGGCAGAAGAGCAGAAAAGTCTGAGTGAATGGATATTCTACAATCAACGATGTGGAGAGTCAGGGTTTTTTATTCATTCATGGGATGTGGGCATCGCTGGCAAGACCAGCATCTATTGCCCATCCCTGACTGACTGTGAGAAGGTGGTGGTGAGCCACCTTCTTGAAGCACTGCAGTCCTTGTGGTGTAGTCACACCCACAGTGTTGTTAGGGAGGGAGTTCCAGAATTTTGACCCAGTGACAGTGAAGGAACAGCAATATATTTCCAAGTCAGGATGTTGTGTGACTTAGAAGGGAACTCACAGGTGGTCGTGTATCCACATGCCTGCTGCCCTTTTTTATCTAGGTGGTAGAGGTCGTAGGTTTGGAAGGTGCTGTCGAAGGAGCCTTGGATTTGGTGGAAAATGACAATCTTCTGGCAAAAATCAAGATACCTCTTTTTTCAAATATGTTATGTGTCATATTTGGTTGCAGGAGCAGGTTGAAATAAAGAGACATAGATGTTTTATGGATTTTCAGAAGTCAATTGAGTTGTTGGCATGCTTGAAACTGTAAAGCACAATCAATTTAATTGACATTTGTACTGATTTAGAAGCTTATTAGCCCTTGCGATAAAGACAGGCCAAACTTTGGGCATTTTCTTTCAGGACTGTGACAGCATTTTCATGTGTAAGGTTTCATTAAAGTCAGCCCTTTCTCTAATTTGTGCAACATCACTCTTCAGAATAGAACATGAATTTTTAAGGACAAAAATTGATCTATGGGATCATATAGGAAGGACTTTGGCCTCTTGTCAAGATCTGTTGCAATATAACAGGAAGAGCAACTTGTACTTACACAGCGCCTTTAACCTGTCCCAAGACATTTCACAAGAGTGTTATCAAACAAAATTTGACAACCTCATACAAAGTGGTATCAACATATGGGAGTGTGAACTTGCAGAGGACCTCTCCTGCCTTTCCACCATAAGTTTGATGGACTGGCTACAAAAAGAAAAATCAGTAAACGAATGAAGTTACAGTGAACCAATGGGAGAGCCTCTTCAGAAATTCACCACCCTTGATGAACTTTCAAGGAAGGAGGACATGGAAAGATCACTACACGCATCATTGTTCAACTCATCCTTTAGAAGATATAACCTCAAGCAGCATCTTCCCCAAGCATTAGAAATGTTATGTCCTCGGGGAGGCAAAATTAATAGTTTCACAAACACCTCGTGAATCTTCCAGTAAAGGTGAGCTTCATTGTTGTTTACTTGGTTTAGTACTGATCCCAACAGGTTTAATGTTTCATGGGGATAAGGAATTATTCATGCATAAACAATGCTGACAGAAATTACCTTCATGCGCTGATAATTTTCAATGTTTTTAAAGTGATTAAAGTCGGTAGTTAATTTGGTCACAGATGCCCTACGCCATGGCTTAGAAAAACTTATTCTATAATAATACCACACTAGTGAGGGCTTTTTTAAATTAAAAAATATGCAATGGAAAATTGGGCAGGTGTATAATTTCACCTCTCAAATCCATGTTCATCTCTCCCACAACTCCCTGTTTGAATCTCTCAAATCAGGTTTCTGCCTCCCCTAGAGGATTGAAATGGCTCTAACAAAAGTCACAATCAACATTCACTCAACCAAATGTCTGCAACCTTGACATGCACAGTTTATTCGGACCCCATATCCTCTTCATCAAAGACCACCTGCATCCATCTCTGCAACACTTCCTGCATCTCAGCCTAGCTACTGCAGAAACCATCATCAAAGCCACTGTCAACTTCAGATTAGGCTATTCCAATACTCTCCTGGTGGCTTCCATTCTTCCACCCTCTGTAAACTTTAGCTTGTTCAGAATTCTGCTGATTTCATCTTACCCCACATAACGTTCCACTCAACCATCACCCCTGTCTTTACTGAATTCAATTGGCTTCAGGTCCCCAATGCCTGAAATATAAAACTTATCATCCTTGTATTTAAGTCTCTTTCTGGCTTTATCTCTCACTGTCTTTGTATTCTCCAACTCTACACGCCCCTCCTCTGAACTATATTTTTTCCTGGCTCTGGCTTCTTGTGTGTCTCTCTTCTTCACCCCACCAGGGGTCCATGTTCTGAAATTCCTTTCCTAAAATCCCTTTAACACTCACAGAAACAAAGGAACATAGGTATAGGAGTAAGTAATTTAATTAGATCATGACTGATCTTCACCTGACCTCCATTTGATCCATATATCTTGACAACTTCACCTATTAAAAATCGATTGTTCAGTCTTCAAAATTTCAATTGATCCAGCATCTACTCTATTGAATAATTTTATAATTTTAAACACCTTAATAACATCACCCTTTAACCTTCTGAAGTCAAGGGAAACAACCCAAGTTTACACAAACTGTCCTTGTAATTTAATACTTTACCCCAGTATTATTTTGGTAAATTTGCACCGTGCACCCTCAAAAGTCAAAATATCCTTCCTGAGGTGAGGTGCCCAGAATGGAACACAATAGGTCAAGGTGTGTATCATGTATGGGAGAGTAGTGGTTATGCTGGCGGACTGGTAATCCATAGAGCAGTATTGTAGGAGATGAGTTCAAAATCTCACGACAGCAGTTGAGAAATTTAAATTCAGTTAATGCAATAAAGATGGTTATGATGACCACAAAGCTACTGGAATAGCATAAAAACTCAACTGGTTCACTAACGTCCTTTAGGGAAAGAAATCTGCCATTCTTATCTGGTTTGGCCTACATGTAATTTCAGACCCACAGCAATGTGGCTGATTCTTAACTGTCCTCTGAAATGGCCTAGCAAGCCACTCAGTTGTATCAGAACCACTATGAAAACTGGGTGGGAGGGCGAGTTGTGAGGAGGATGCAGAGATACTTCAGGGTGATTTGGACAAGTTGAGTGAGTGGGCTGATGCATGGCAGATGCAGTATAATGTGGATAAATGTGAGATTATCCGCTTTGGTAGCAAAACAGGAAGGCAGATTATTATCTGAACGGCTATAAACAGAGAGGGGAATATGCAGCAAGACCTGGGTGTTCTCATACACCAGTCGCTGAAGGTAAGCATGCAGGTGCAACAGGCGGTAAAAAAGGCAAATGGTATGTTGGCCTTCATAGCGAGAGGATTCGAGTACAGAAGCAAGAATGTCTTGCTGCAATTATACATGGCCTTGGTGAGGCCACACCTGGAATATTGTGTGCCGTTTGGTCTCCTTATCTGAGGAAGGATGTTCTTGCTATAGAGGGAGTGCAGCGAAGGTTTACCAGACTGATTCCTGGGATGGCGGGACTGACATATGAGGAGAGATTGAGTCGGTTAGGATTATATTCGCTGGAGTTCAGAAGAGTGAGGGGGCATCTCATAGAAACCTATAAAATTCTAACAGGACTTGACAGGATGGATGCAGGAAGGATGTTCCCGATGGTGGGGGAGTCCAGAACCAGGGGTTAAAGTCTAAGGATACGGGGTAAACCTTTCAGGACTAAGATGAGGAGAAATTTCTTCACCCAGAGAGTGGTGAACCTAGTGAATTTGCTACCACAGAAAGCAGTTGAGGCCAAAACATTGTATGTTTTCAAAAAGGAGTTAGAGATAGCTCTTGGGCCTAAAGGGATCAAAGGGTATGGGGCGAAAGCCGGAACAGGCTACTGAGTTGGATGATCCGCCATGATCATAATGAATGGCGGAGCAGGCTCGAAGGGCCGAATGGCCTACTCCTGCTCCTTTTTTTTCTATGTTTCTATGTTTACTCCATATGGACTAAAGTGGTTCAAGAAGGTGGTTCACCACTACCTTCTCAAGGACAACTAGAGATGGGTAATAAAATGCTGACATTGCCAGTGATGCCCACAATCCATGAATGAATTAAAAAGAGGTGGGGTCTGGCCAATGCTTTGTACAACTGGATCACTTCCTCCTCTTGTACTTTAACCATCTTGAGATAAAGGCCAAGATTCCAGTAGCTTTTTAAATTATCTTTTTGTGCCTGTGCATTAGATTTTCAACATTCACGTACATGGACATCCAAATCTATTTAACGTAAAAACAGAAAGAGCTGGAAATACTCAGCAAGTCAGGCAGCATCTGTGGAGAGAGAAGCAGAGTTGACAGGCTTGATTTTACAGCCCCACCCCCACGACATTTGGGGTTGTGGCAGGGAGGCCCAGAAAATGCCTCTGAGAGAGGCCCACCATTGGCCTCGATGCCAGGAAGGCCCAGCCTCATATTGCCAGCAGCTGCAAGGCCTCGTGGCAGCCCCCCCCCCCCGCTGCTCGGCGACGGGAGCCAAATTTATATATTTTAAAAAATGCAAATTACTGAATTAAGTATTTACTCACTCCTGCTGTCCATTCCTTTGCCATATTGGAGCTGGCGGTCTGCACTCACACGCTGTCGGATCTCCATGCATTGATGTAAGGTGGAACACTGGTGGTGAGGGGGGAAGCAGGTAAATTTCTCAGTGCCAGGGGCGGGGATGGGGGCGGGGGGGGGGGCGGGGAGAGGGGTAAAACTAATTCAATTGGCCAAGAGGGTTGTGGGAAGGATTAAAGATTAAAGTTTGTGAACTTTTGTGGGGGGGAAGGTCAGGTGCACAAGGTAAGTATTTTGTGGGGTGGGGGTGGTGGAGGAGAGAAGAGGGCAAAGAATGAATTGTTTGGTCATTGGAGGGGTGGGAGAGGGGCTTGAAACATTTATTTAATTTGTTGAATAAATTCTAAGTGACTATTTCTTTTAAAATTCAAAATTAAATGTAAGGGCTTGAAGCCCTTTAAAAATGGCGTTGGCAACTGCGCAATGGCGCCGGACGCGTTGCCAGGGATGGACCACCCGCCCCCTCCATGTCACTGAGGGGGCGGTCTGCCCCAGCCATGTAAATAAGCCACCGCGTTTAATATTGCAACAGCTCCGGAGAGTAAAGCCAATGCGTGTGGGCCGCCATTTTTTAGGCAACATAAAATTCAGCCCAACGTTTCAGGTCTGTGACCTTTCATCAGAACTGGCAAAAGTTGGAAACAAATTAGGTTTTAAGTAAGTGAAGGGGTGGGGGTTTTGGTGGGGAAGAGAAGAAAAGGGAAGGTGTGCGATAGGGCATTGGGCAGGAGAGATTAAATAACAAAGCTGTCATGAGACAAAGGCAAAGAGTGTGTTAATGCTTTTGGTGAAAGACAAAGCATTAGTCCAGAGAGAGTGTTAATAGCGGAATAATGAGCAGCTCTGACTACGTGAAAAACAGGCACATGGTTAAAAATAAAATAAAATAATAAAGAAAATAAAAATATAATAAAAGGCCAGTCATGCTCTGAAATTATTGAACTCAATGTTCAGTCTGCAAGACTATAGAGTGTCCAATCGAAAGATCAGGTGCTGCTCCTCGACCTTGCTTTGATGTTCACTGGAACACTGCAGCAGACCAAGGACAGAAATGTGGGCATGAGAGCAGGGTTGTGTGTTGAAATGGCAAGCAACTGGAAGCTCGGGGTCATGCTTTCAGATTGAGCGGAGGTGTTCCGCAAAGCGGTCACCCAATCTGCATTTGGTCTCCCCAATGTAGTGGCGACTGCATTGTGAGCAGTGAATACAGTATACTAAATGGAAGGAAGTACAAGTAAATCACTGCTTCACCTGGACCAGTGTGTGGGGCCTTGGATGGTGAAGAGAAAGGAGGTAAAAGGGCAAGTATTACACCTCCTGCGATTGCATGGGAAGATGCCATGGGAAGGAGACAAGATGTCAGGGGTGATAGAGGAGTGGACCAGGGTGTCACGGAGGGAATGATCCCATCGGAATGCTGACAGGGGAGGGGAAGGGAAGATTTGTTTGGTGGTGGTATCACGCTGGAGGTGGCAGAAATGGTGGAAGATGATCCTTTGGATGTGGAGGTTGGTGGGGTGGAAAGCAAGGACAAGGGGAACCCTGTCACAGTTCTGGGAGGGAGGGGAAAGGGTGAGGGCAGAAGTGCGGGAAATGGGCCAGACACAGTTGAGGGCCCTGTCAACCAGAGTGGGGTGGGGGTGGTGGGGGGGTGGGGGGTGGAATCCTTGATTGTGGAAAAAGGAAGACAAGTCAGAAATGCCATTGTGGAAGGTTGCATCATCAGAACAGGCGTGTTGGAGACGGAGCAACTGGGAGAATGGGATGGAGTCCTTACTGGAAACAGGGTGTGAGGAAGTGTAGTCAAGGTAGCCGTGGGAATCGGTGGGCTTATAATGAATATTAGTAAACAGCCTATCCCCAGAGGTGGAGACAGGGAGGTCGAGGAAGGGAAGGGAAGTGTCGGAGATAGACCATGAAAAGGTGAGAGAAGGGTGGAAATTGGAAGCAAAGTTGATGACGTTTTCCAGTTCGGGGCGGGAGCAGGAAGCAGCACTGATACAGTCATCAGTGTACTGGAAAAAGAGTTGGTGGAGGAGGCCTGAGTAGGATTGAAACAAGGAATGTTCGACATATCCCACAAAAAGACAGGCATAACTAGGACCCATGCGGGTACCCATAGCAACACCTTTTATTTAAAGGAAGTGAGTGGAGTTGAAGGAGATGTTGTTCAACGTGAGAACACGTTCAGCCTGGCGGAGGAGGGTGGTGGTGGATGGGGATTAGTTGGGCCTCTGTTTAACGAAGAAGCAGAGAGCATTAAAACCGTTCTGGTGGGGTTGGAGGTGTAGAGAGATTGGACGTCCATAGTGAGAGGAAGCGGTTAGGGCCAGGAAACTGGAAATTGTTGAAATGATGTAGGGTGTCTGAAGAGTCACAGATGTAGGTTGGAAGAGACTGGACCAGGGGAGAAAAGATGAGTCAAGAAATAAGTTCAGTGGGGCAGGAACAGGCTGAAATGATGGGTCTACCAGGACAGTCGTGTTTGTGGATTTTGGGAAGGAAGTAGAAGCGGGCTGTCTGGGGCTGGGGAACTATGAAGTTGGAAGCTGTAGAGGGAAGATCTCTGGAGGAGATAAGGTCAGTGACAGTCCTGGAGACAATGGTTTGATGTTCAGTGGTGGGGTCATGGTCCAGGGGGAGGTAGGAAGAAGAGTCTGAGAGTTGGCACTCAGCCTCTGCAAGGTCGAGATCGGTTCGCCAGACAACAACAGCACCACCCTTGTCAGCAGGTTTGATCATAATGTTGGGATTAGACCTGAGAGAACGGAGTGCAGCAAGCTCAGAGGGGGACAGGTTAGAGTGAGCGAGGGGAGCAGAGAAATTGAAATAGCCGATGTCACGCCAACAGTTCTCAATGAAAAGATCAAGCGGGGGTAACAGGCCAAAGGGAGGGGTCCAGGTGGATGGAAAACACGGAGGCAGGTGAAAGGGTCCACTGGTCATGGGAAGGACTCCTGGTCAAAGAAGTGAGCCCGGAGGTGAAGACAACAGAAGAAGAGCTCAACGTCACGCTAAGCGGGAAATTCATTGAGGTGAGGGTGCAAGGGGATAAAACTCAGTCCTTGGTTAAATACAGATCAATCAGCGTCAGAGATGGGAAGGTCAGAGGGTATTGTGAATACACAGCAAGGGGTCAGATTAGGAGAAGGGATGGGGTCAGAGGGAAGTGAAGGGGAAGAAGGATCTGGAGGGGCGTTGGTACCCATGAGCTGCTGGAGCTTATGTTTCTTAACACCTGCAAGGAAGAGAAAAAGTTTTTTAATGTGTCGAATAAGAAGAAGGATAAATTAAACTGCGGAGCAGAACAGCTTCAAGATAAGATGAGGCGGTGCTTCTGGAGAGAGTGGTCAAGTGTGTACATGTGGCGGCGCATAGCACTGAGTGTGGATCTCAAAATGTGGTGAGTGCAGCAGTCCAAGGAACGTTGTATTTCTCGGAGATAACTGTAATCCTGGGTGGATTCAAAACATGAAGTATGGAACTTCAGTTGGAATCCACGTGGAATAAATTGGAGCTGGGGACAGTCACTGAGGAAGGAGATGTGGCTGTGAAAACGAGTTTTGGTAGATACTTTATCAAACACCAGGAGGGAAATAGAAAGCAATGAGGTGAACAATGAGGTTAAAGAGACAAACGGAAATCCCGTCGGAGAGAAGAGCAGAACTTCTTCAAGGTAGGCATTCCTGGAAGAGAAGTGGCAATGAATTAAGCACTAAAATAAAAGCAAAATACTGCAGATGCTGGAAATCTGAAAGAAAAACAGGAAGTGCTGGAAATACTATCTAATCTATTTGCTCCTCCATAGTTCTGAATATCTCACCATGAAGAAAATATTCTGATTTGTCTTTCTTGGATCCAAAGTGCATGCTCTCACACTCACGCATATCAAACTCCATCTTACACTGTTTTGCCCACTCCCTTAATCTGTCTGTCCCTTTGCAACTTCCAGCTCCCATCTGCTCTATTCACTGTTTATCCTTAACTTAGTGTCATCTGCAAACTTGGATATACAACTGTCTGTTCCTTCAACCAAGTCATTTATATATATGGTGAAAAGCGGAGGCCCCAGTGCAGAGCCCTGGGAAACACTACTTGTCACATTCTGCCAATCCGAGTATTTTCCCTTTATCCATTCTCTGCCCTCTGCCTCCCAACTAGTATCACAAGGTCACTTCCAATTCCATGCACTTTCAATTTGTCTAATAATTTCTTGCATGGAACCTTATCACTTGTGTTCTGGAAGTCCACATATATAATATGCATAGCCTCATCCACCATGTTAATGACCTCCTCAAAACAATCAACTAGATTGGTCAGACACGGCCTACCCTTCACAAATCCATGCTGCTCTCTTTGATCAGCTCATACTTGTCCAAATGCTCAGTCATTCTGTCCCTGTTGATAGATTCCATTAACTTCCTTATAACTGATGTTAAATGGACAAGTCTATAGATTCCTGCTTTTTCCCTCTCTTAAATAATGGAATGACATTAGCAAATTTCCAATCTAAAGGCACAGTTCTGTCATAACAGTCTGTATTAATCCAAAAGTTTGTACTAAACACTGGTGGCGAAACTTCATGCAACACCTGGAACTCAGTCTTGTATGCAGAAATTCAAGTGCTGAATTAGACTTGTTGTGATGCATATGAGGTTATAGGAAATCTATCACTTGCCTATTTTTCTATCATAGAACAGTAGAAAAATTATGGCACAGAAGGAGGCCATTCAGCCCGTCGTGTCCGTGCCAGCCAAAGAAAATAGCTGCCCAATCTAATCCCACCTTCCAGAACCTGCTCCATAGCCTTGCAGGTTACAGCACTTCAGGTGCATGTCCAGGTACCTTTTAAAAGAATTGAGGGATTCTGCCTCCACCACCATTCCTGGCAGTGAATTCCAGACACCCACCACGCTCTGGGTGAAAAAATTTTTCCTCATGTCCCTTCTAATCCTTCTACCAATCACCTGAAATCTGTGCCCCCTGGTAATTGACCTCTCCGCAATGGGAAACAGGTTCTTCCTGTCTACTATATCTAAGCCCCTCATAATTTTGTACACCTCAATTAAGTCATCCCTCAGCCTTCTCTTTTATAAGGAAATCAACCCTAGCCTATCCAAACTTTCCTCATAGCTGCAACTTTCAAGCCCTGGCAACATTTTTGTAAATCTCCTCTGTACCCTCTCCAGTGCAATTATGTCCTTCCTGTAATGTGGGGATCAGAACTGTACACAACACTCCAGCTGAGGCCTAACCAGCATTTTATACAGTTCCAGCATTACATCCCTGCTTTTGTACTCTATACCTCGGCCAATAAAGAAAAGCATTCCATATGCCTTCTTCACTACTCTATCTACCTGTTCTGCCACCTTCAGGGACCTGTGGACATGCACTCCAAGGTCTCTCACTTCTACCCCTCCCAGTAGCCTCCCATTTATTTTGTATTCCCTCGCTTTGTTTGCACTCCCCAAATGCATTACCTCACACTTCTCTAGATTAAATTCCATTTGCCACTTTTCCGCCCGCTCATCAAACCATTGATATCTTTCTGGAGTCTATGGCTATCCTCTTCACAATCAACTACATGACCAATTTTTGTGTCATTAGCAAATTTCCCAATCATGCCTCCCACATTTAAGTCCAAATCATTAATATATACCACAAACAGCAATGGACCCAATACTGAGCCCCGTGGAACGCCACTGGAAACAGTTTTCCTTTGCAAAAACATCTGTCACCCTTTGTTTCCTGTCACTGAGCCAACTTTGGATCCAACCTGCCACATTCCCCTTTATCTCATGGGCTTTCATTTTACTGACCAGTCTGCCATGCGAGACCTTGTCAAATGCCTTACTAAAATTCATATAGACCACATCCATTGCACTACACTCATCAATCCGCCTTGTTACCTCCTCAAAAAAGTCAATTAAGTTAGTAAGACGTGACTGTCATGAAGACCCCCACCTGTCAAGAACGAGGCATATTAATTTTGTCATATGAACATTAATTTTAAACTGTTACTGGAGTGAAGAGATGACTTGTTTAAAGAGATCAGCAGTGGCTGGAAAAACATTGCATTCTAAGAGACAGTCACCTAGGAAAAGACAATGGGAACTGCTCACTGATTCAATTAACAGAGATTGGTCTGGGCAATGGTGATCCACATCTTGCCAGTGTAAGAGACAGCACTACACCCATCCACTGAGAGCTTTGGAATCCACAAACACAGGGGTTTGTTTAAAAAAGTCACATGACTAACCTGCTGGCCCAGGTTTGGTTTTGAACTGCTTACAGGACAGCTTGGGTCAGACTGTAGATTGCAACTGAACTTGGAAGAGAGAGTCTCTCTCTCCCCCTTTCTCACTAATCTCTGGATCCACTGAAGTCACTTAAACCTCAATAGAGGAAAGACTCCTACATTGAATCAAGTTTTAAAGCGTGCACTAGGCCCCAACGAAACGGCAAGATCTATCGGCAACCAAAGACTCTACATCGATCTCAAAGGACCATAAATAGAAACCCAGTTATTGCCCCAAACCTTTCCTCTTTATTCTTTCTACTTTTTCTGTCTCTGTGTGTGTTTATCGCATATGCATGCTAGTGTGGTTGCATTGCATATTCATAGTTGTTAACCGAATTAGAGTTTAAGATGAATAAACTTTCACCTTTCTTGTTTAAATCTAAGAAAACCTGTCTGATTGTTTTCCAATTGTAAGGCAAATAAATCAGTGAACAAGGATTCACTGCTGGGGAGCTAAAAACACAATGTTTTTAAAATTAAATCCTGTTATAGTTAAATCAGGCAAAGGCTGAGAGGGAACCCCTGGACCCCTTTCTCACCTGGTCATAACATGATCTTCCCCTAATAAATCCATGCTGACTATCCCTGATCAGTCCGTGCCTTTCTAAGTGGCAGTTTATCCTGTCCCTCAGAATTGATTCTAACAATTTACCCACCACCGAGGTCAGACTGACCGGCCTATAATTATTTGGCCTATCCCTCGTACCCTTCTTAAACAATGGTATAACATTCGCAGACTTCCAATCGTCTGGTACTTCTCCTGTATCTAGTGAGGATTTGAAGATGATCCTCAGCGCATCTGCTATTTCCTCCCTGGCTTCCTTTAACAACCTGAGATGCAGTCCACCCGGACCTGGCGATTTATCCACTTTCAAGGAAGTCAAACCCTTTAGTACTTCCTCTGTCATACATCTCCAAGACTTACTGTACTGCTGGAACTACACGGGTTAATTTCAGAGATATTAGTCATTGTTACAGTTGCTTCCAGCTATACTTTGTTGTCATGACATTCAATTGTACACAAAAACCTCCTGCTTTAAGCAGTCTTTGACTGTTAACCAGTTGTGATGCATTAATGTGCCACAAAGCATGATAAATAGGGTTTACTACTTTTGAAGTTTTATTGCAATGATACCAAAGTCAGAATGTTCTGAAATTCAAACCGGATGTGTGAAACAGTTTATGGAATTTCATCCACAAAGGGTGATACTTTAACATGGTTATCAGCCACAATTAAACACAAACACGTTGGCAGACACATTGCAGTCGCAAGCCCATACAAGTCATATTAAAAGGATTGATTCCACAATTCGCATAATTGGTTTATTTCAAAATCATTTTTATCTATGCTTGTAATATTGTGTCAAACATTCATAGGTTAATTGCATTATAGCGTTATTTCAAAATGCCACATAAGAATGAAAAAAATGCTAAACACCTTCATATATGGAACAGTCAGACATCTTGGCCAGATAGCTGAAAGTGAAAGTTGGACAGGTGAGAGAGATTCCTTCCAATACCAGTCAAACATTTCTTTAGCTGGCACTGTGCCATTTGTAAGATATTTGTGAACAGGGCCAAACTAGCTCTCCTGTCACAGAATACATTAAGAATATTAAGAAAAGACATAGGAACGTAGGAACAGGAGAAGGCCATTAGCCCCCTTGAGCTTGTTCCACCATTCAATGAGATTCATGGCTGATATGCAATCTAACTCCATGCATGAACCTTTGTCCCATATGACTTAGGATACCAAAAATCTATCAATGTCACATTTAAAATTCACAATTGATCTGTGGAAGAGTGTTCCAAACTTCTACCACCCTTTGTGAAGGAAGTGTTTCCTAATTTCACTCCATTAGCATTTTTGATTATTTTCTGTACCTGTTCATGACATTTTAATGATCTATGTACCTGGGCCCCCAAGTCTCTTTGGACCTCCACTATTTCTAGCTTAGAAAGTACCCTGTTCTATGCTTTTTAGGTACAAATTGATTACCTCATATTTGCCTACATTGAAATCGATTTGCCACAGTTTTGCCCATTCACTTAATCTATCAACATCTCTGTAATTGTATGCTTTCTTCTACACTTTTTACAATGCTGCTATCTGCAAATTTTGATGTGACTTTCTATTCTATCATCTAAGTCATTAATAAATATGGTGAATAGTTGAAGACCCAACACAAATCCCTGCAGGACACCACGAGTCACATTCAGCCAATTTGAGTACCTGCCTGTTATTCCTACTCTTGCCTCCTGCCGCAATTTGCTAACCAGGTCGATAATTTACCTTCAATTCTGTGGGCTTCAACTTTAGCTAAAAGTTTCTCATGAGGGACTTTATAAAATGCCTTCAGGAACTCCATATAAATAACATCCATAGACATTACCCGGTCCACTACTTTCGCTACCTTTTCAAAAAATTCGATCAGATTCATCAGGCATGACCTATCCTTTACAAATCTGTGCTGGTGCTCTCTGATCAGCTGATCATTTTCAAGGGGTTCAGTCACTCTATCCTGAATAATAGACTCTAGTAATTCCCTTGTTTCCCCCTCTCACCGTTATTAAATAGCAGACTAACATGCACCATTTTTCAATCTAAAGAGATGATTCCCAAATCGAGAGATCTTTGGAACATAATATTTAGGGTATCAAGAATGTTCTCACCAACTGCCTTTAAAACCCTGGGGTGGAAACCATCTTGTCCTGGGGATTTGTCACTCTTTAGTGCCATTATTTTCTTCATTACTGTTACTTTGCTTATGTTAATTTTGGTGAGTCCCCGTCCCTGATTCGATATTAGTTTCCTTGGGATTTCCATCCTGCTGACCTCTTCCTCTGCTGTAAACACTGACACAAAGTTATTATTCAACATGTCTGCCATTTAATTTTCATTGACAGTATCACCCTTAACAGTTGTCAAGGGGCCAACATTGCTCCTGACCGCACTCTTTAATATAATTGTAAGAATGTCTTTTGATGATTTTGGTATTCCTTGCTAGTTTCTATTCATGCTTCATTTTTGGAAATCTTACTTTCTGTTTTGTCACCCTTTGCTGTTGTTTGTATCTTTCCCATTCACCAAGATCGGTGCTATTTTTTGCAATTTTGTATGTTATTTCTTTTAGTTTTTTGTTGTCTATTACTCTTTAATCGTCCATCATTGTCTTTTTTTGCAAATGGAGCTCTTGTCCTTTCGGGGTATTATCTGGTTCTGTTTCACATTAAATTCTATTCTGAACATCTCCCACTAATCTTCTGTCATTTTACCCATCAACACATTTGCCCAGTTTACTGTGGACAGTCTCTGTCTCATCACATTGAAGTCAGCCTTACTTACAGAAGGCGGACAGCCATAAAAGCGGGGCTAAAGTGTGGCGAGTCGAAGAGACTTAGCGATTGGCAGGAAAAAAGACAAAAGCGCAAGGAGAGAGCCAACTGTGTAACAGCCCCGACAACCAATTTTATCTGCAGCACCTGTGGAAGAGTCTGTCACTCTAGTATTGGCCTTTATAGCCACTCCAGGCGCTGCTCCACAAACCACTAACCACCTCCAGGCACTTACCCATTGTCTCCCGAGACAAGGAGGCCAAAGAATAGTTGTTTCTCATTTCTCCCCTTCAAACACACATTAAATTCGATCCTATTATGATCACTATTAGATAAATGTTCATGCACCTTTACACTGTTATCTAAATCTTACTCATTATTCATTGCTAAATCTAAGATGTCATGTCTCCTTGCTCTTTCTCAGATATACTGTTGCAGAAAACTATCCTGGAAACATGTGCTAGTCTGCTTGTCCCAATCTACACAAAAGTTAAAATCGCCTTTTAAAACCACTCTGCCTTTACGACATGCTTGTCTAATCTCTGCATGTATGTAATCTACTACTTCATAGCTGCTACCAGGGGGCCTATACACAACTTCCACTACAGTCTTAAATTCTTTTCTATTTCTTAACTCTATCCATAAAGTCTTCACTGCCTGTTTACCTCTCATTATATCTCTTACCATTGAAGTAATTTCATCCTTAATCACTAAGGCTACTCCTCCCCTCTACCATTTTCCCTATTTTTCTTTTAGACTAACATCAAATGACCTCTCAAAGATTCAGTTTCATTTTTTAGATTGAAAATATTAGTGAATAAGACCATTAATTAGTATTAAAAGTCAAATTATATTTTGATCTGGAATTTCTAAAGTTATCAAATATAAGTTGTTCTTTAGTAAACAATCCTAATGTAAGTTTCGAGAGGAGGAGCAATCATTCCACAGTAACATTTAAAAAAGAATTCCGCCCTACCTGTTGTTGACAGCACACAGGTTACTGAAGAATACTGAATGCAGCAGGCCCAAATTTCAAATAAATTTCAAACAGGGGTCCTTCAACAGGAATTAGGCCCTTAATTTGAATAGCTTTGGTGCCTAACATCTGTTTTAGATGTCTACCCAGGATTTTCAATCTAGTTCTAATTAACAAAATAGAATTCTTAATAAAACTCAGTTCTGTCCCCTTCCGATAAGTTTGCAGTGACGAGTAGTGATGACTTGAACTCCAAGAAAAAAATGTGTACAAAACAGCCTAGTTTAAAAATGTTAATAATTTTACAATAGAATATATTGCTATGCAAACAACAAATACATCTTCAAAATATAATGATTTCAAGATACATATTTATTAACAGAACCTATGACAGCACCAAGTTTTTTTTTTCTTCATTCATGGGATGTGGGTGTTGCTGGCAAGGCCAGCAATTGTGGGTGTTGCTGGCAAGGCCAGCAATTGTTGCCCATCCCTAAGGGAACAGTAGAAAAGTGTTGGACTAGCGATCCAGAGGCCTGGACAAATGCTCTGGAGACACGAGTTCAGATCTCACCATGGCAGCTGGTGAAATTTAAATTAAATTCATTAACAAATCTGGAATAATAAGCTAGTCTCAGTAATGAAACTATCAGATTGTCGTTAAGAACTGGTTCACTAATGCCATCACACGGTCTGGCCTATATGTGACTCCAGACCCACAGCAGTGTCTTCTGAAATGGCCTAGAAAACCACTCAGTTGTATCAAACTGCTATAGAAAAGTCAAATAAGAATAAAACAGGTCAGAACACCCAGTATTGACCTCGACACCAGAAGCGACAAAGGCACATTCTACCCAGTCGACCCTGCGAAGGCATCCTCACTGACATCTGAGGACTTGTGCCAAAATTGGGAGAGCCTCCTCCTGATGTCCCCACCATCACAGATGCCAGTCTTCTGTAAATCCGATTCAGTCCACATGATATCAAGAAACAGCTGAAAGCACAGGATACTGCAAAGACAATGGCTCCTGACAACATCCCGGCTGTAGTGCTGGAGACTTGTGTTTCTGAACTAGCCACACCCTAACCACACTGTTCCAGTACAGCTACAACACGGGCACCTACCCAACAATGTGGAAAATTGCCCAGATACTCCTGACTATAAAAAGCAGGGCAAACCCAATCCGGCCCCATCAATCTACGCTCAATCATCAGAAAAGTGATGGAAGAGGTCATTGACAGTATCATCAAGCTGCACTTACAAAACAATAACGTGCTCATCAATGCTCAGATTAAGTCCTGCCAGGGCTTCTTGACTTTGGACTGCATTACAGCCTTGGCCCAAACATGGACAAGAGATGAGGTGAGAGTGACTGCCCTTGATATCAAGGCAGCATCAGACCAAGTGTGGCATCAAGGAACCCTAGCAAAATTGAAGACAATAAGAATCAGGAGGAAAACTCTCAATTGGTTGGAGTCATACCTAGCACAAAGAAAGATGGTTGTGGTTGTTGGAGGCCAATCATTTCAGCCCCAGGACATCGCTGCAGTAGTTCCTCAGGGTAGTGTCCTATGCCCAACAACCTTCAGCTACTTCATCAATGACCTTTCCTCCATCATAAGATCAGAAGTGGAAATGTTCACTGATGATTTCACAGTGTTCAGCACCATTCGCAACACCTCAGACACTGAAGCAGTCAATGCCCACATACAGCAAAACCTGGACAACATTCAGGCTTGGGCTAATAAGTGGCAAGTTAGATTTGTGCCATGCAAGTGCCAGGCAATGACCATCTCCAACAAGAGAGAATCTAACCATCTCCCCTTGGCGCTCAATGACATTTCCATTGCTGAATCCCCCACTATCAACATCCTGGGGATTACCATTGACCAGAAATTTAACTGGACCAGCCATATAAATACTATGGCTACAAACAGGTAAGAGGCTGGGAATTCTGCGGTGTGTAACTCACCTCCTGATTCCCCAAAATCTTCCACCATCCACAAGGCACAAGTCAGGAGTATGATGGAATACTCTCCATTTGCCTGGATGGGTGCAGCTCCAACAATACTCATGAAACTGGACACCATCAAGAACAAAGCTTGTTTGGCACCCCATGCACCACCTTATGCATTCACTCCCTCCACCACCAACACACAGTGGTAGTAGTGTGTACCATCTACAAGATGTACTAGAGAAATTCGCCAAGGCTCCTTTGACAGCACCTTCCAAGCCTGTGACCTCTACCACCTAGAAGGACAAGAGCAGCAGATACGTGGGAACATCAACATGTGTGGCTGGGTCAAAATCCTGGAACTCCTTTCCTAACAGCACTCTGGGTACACCTACGCCACATGGACAGCAATGGTTCAGGAAGACAGCTCACTACCACCTTCTCAAGGGCGATTAGGGATGGGAAACAAATGCTGGCTTTGCCAGAAATGCTCACATTCCATGAGTGAATTAAAAAAACTGCCCATAAATACGTGAATATCTGGTGCAGACCCAATGACAGAGATATATTTCCAAGGCAGGATGGTGTGTGACTTGGAGGGGAACTTGCAGGTGGTGGTGTTCCCATGCACCTGCTGCCCTTGTTCCTTCTAGGTGGTAGAGGTCACGAGTTTAGAAGGTGGTGTCGAAGGAGAGTTAGTGAGTTGCTGAAGTACATCTTGTAGATGGTACACACTGCTGCCACTGTGCATCGGTGGTGGAGGGAATGAATGTTAAGGTGGTGGATGGGGTGTCAATGAAGCAGGCTGCATTATGCTAGATGGTTTCGAGCTTCTTGAGTGCTGTTGGAACTGCACCCATTCAGGCAAGTGGGGAATTTTCCTGACTTGTGCCTTGTAGATGACAGGCAGGCTGTGGGGAGTCAGGTGGTGAGTTAACTCACCACAGAATTTCCAGCCTCTGACCTTCTTTTGTAACCACAGTATTTCTGTGGCTACTCCAGTTCAGTTTCTGGTCAACACTCAGGATTTGATAGTATGGGATTCAGGAACGGTAATGCCATTGTATGTCAAGGGGAAATATTTAGATTCTCTTTTGCTGGAGATGGTCGTTGCCTGGCACTTGTGCGGTGCAAATGTTACTTGCTACTTATCAGCCCAACCCTGAATGTTGTCCAGGTCTTGCTTCACATGGACACGGAATGCTTCAGTATCTGAGGACTCACGAATGGTATTGAACACTGTGCAATCTCAGTGAACATTCCCACTTCTGACCTTACGATAGATGGAAAGATATCGATGAAGCAGCTGTAGATGATTGGGCCTAGGACACTACCCTGAGGAACTCCTGCAGTGATGTCCTGGGACTGAGAAGATTGACCTCCAACAACTACAACCATCTTCCTTTGCGCTAGGTATGACTCCAATGAGCGGAGAGTTTCCCCCCTGATTCCCATTGACTCCAGTTTTGCTAGGGCTCCTTGATGCCACACTCGGTCAAATGCTGCCTTGATTTCAAGGGCAGTCACTCTCACCTCACCTCTTGGATTCAGCTCTTTTGTCCATATTTGGAGCAAGGATGTAATGAGGTCAGGAGCTGTGTGGCCCTGGCAGAACTCAAACTGAGCAGCAGTGAGCAGATTATTTCTAAGTGCCGCTTGATAGCATTGTCGATGACAACTTCCATCACTTTGCTGATGATGGTGCATGGTCTGATGGGGCAGTAATTGGCACTCAGCAATTTCTTGATATCATGTGGAGTGAATCAAATTCGTTGAAATCTGGTATCTCAGGAGGAGGCCGAGATGGATTATCCACTTGGCACTTCTGGCCGAAGATTGTTACACATGCTTCAACCTTGTTTTTTTGCACTGAAGTGCAGGACATCCCCATCATTGATGTAATGAGGTCAGGATGTAATGAGGTCATTGATGATGGGGATGTTCATTGAGCCTCCTCCTCCTGCTAGTTGTTTAATTGTCCACCATCATTCATGACTGGATGTAGTAGGACTGTCGAGCTTTGATCTGATCCATTGGTTGTGGGATCGCTTGGCCCTGTCTATAGCATGCTGATTCCGCTGTTTCGCATGCATGTGGCCGTGTTGTAGCTTCACTGGGTTGACACCTCATTTTTAGGTGTGCCTGGTGCTGTTCCTGACAAGCTCCCCCATAATCCTCATTGAACCAGGGTTGATCCCCTGACTTGATGGTAATGGTAGAGTGAGGGGTATGCCAGTCCATAAGGTTACAAATTGTGGTTGAATACAATTCTGTTGCTGCTGATGGCCCATAGTGCCTTATGGATGCCCAGTATTGAGCAGATAGATCAGTTCTGAATCAACCCCATTTAGCACGGTAGTTGTGCTACACAACACATGTCCTCGGTGTTAAGACAGGACTTGGTTTCCACAAGGATTGTGCAGTGGTTTCTCCTACCAATATTGCTGTGGAGAGATGCATCTGCAACAGGTAGATCGGTGAGGAAGAGGTGAAGCAGATTTTTGCCTCTTCTTGCTTCTCTCACCACCCTCTGCAGGCCCAGTCTGACAGATATATCCTTCAGGACTCAATCAACACAGTCAGTAGTGGTGCTACCGAGCCACTCTTGGTGATGGACATTGAAGTCTCCCACCAAGAGTACATTATGTGCCTTTGCTACCCTCAGTGCTTCTTCCAAGTGGTATCCAACATGGAGGAGTACTGATTCATCAGTTGAGGAAGGGCAGTAGTTGGCAATCAGAACAAGGCTTTATGGGATCCAGAGTCAATGTTGAGGACTCCCAGGGCCATTCCCTCCCAACTATATACCAGTGTGCCACGACCTCTGGTGGATCTATCCTGCTGGTGGGACAAGACAGGACAGGACACCAGGGATGGTGATAGAGGGATCTGGAACGTTGGCTGTGGAGCAGAACAAAATCTAATGAATACACTGGCACATTGTTAAGACTTATTTTCGTCCGCAAGAAATAATATGTAAATACACTTAATAAAGAACTGTCTCACTCTGTGCCTACAGTACATTGCTCAATTTTATAAATTCCATTAATCAGAAATTGCAATTTGAGCAATTCAAATCGTAAAAATGATTTTAATTTCTGCATTTTTACAAAGTTTCAGTTAAAGGAGAATAGATTTGTAATTAATTAACACTTCCAGCATATTTTATCAGTTTATATATGTGGTATAGTTCAACTGTAATGTGTTTTAAATGGTTTTCCACACACTTCCCACTGATAATGGAATCTTTCTTTCATGTCTATTATAACCACAGGCATTTAGTTACTGTAGATTACCCAAGAAACAAGTATAAACTGGTCCAGAGAACAATTAATGACGGATGTTAATATCAATCATTGCCACAGGCTTTATTCTGTTCTGAGCTGCATTCATCAACCTTTTAGTGCATAATATTTCAATATTAAGAAACTAGCACACACACAATACAGACAAAAGCAAGTTCTAAGCAAATAATGTAAAATCTCAAAAAGTTTTAAGCTGTAAGCTAGAAGTGTCCAATTATATATATATAAACCTTTCTGCATCATTGGAAAAATATAATTGGTTCCTGTTTCTGATCGTTATTTAACCATTCTGTAATCTCTAAAATATTAAACACTTTTTTTTAAATAAAAAAGGTTTATTTGTTTGAGAGATTGGATCTAATTTTCAAAAATCACAAATTCAGCGCTCTGGAAGTATTTTGTTTTCTGAAAGTATTTTGTATCACTTTGAAAGGCTTCCATTTTTTGCACGTAAATGTACAACTCAAGGTAAGGGACAGCAGAATTGGCAAAAATATGGATATTTGCCTTTAGGTGCAATAGTCAACATTGTTCAAATGAAAGTAAATTCCAATCATCATGGAACAGTCATAGACCTATCCCTTTAAGAGATAATGAGGCAGAACCATATGATCTTCCCCTTCCTGCACAGTGCCCTGAGGCAGTCATCTTTAGTTCTTTTTGACAACTGGAGATGTTAGTAATGGCATATTTATGACTGATATTAACATCCTTCATTAGTTGTACCAGACTCTACTTGTTGCATGGGTAATTTTCAGTAACTAAATGAAAATACCTGTGGTTACAATAGACTTAAAAGTATGATTTCTTTATCAATAGAAAGCCCACTGTGTTTTGTGAGGATCCCTGAAATTCTACAACTGAATGGCAAAAAGATCTAGCTTCATAAGTATGTATAATTTGAACCAGAATCTGGTTTTCTGTAAATAATTGACTATACACAAAGTGTTAGTAAAGCATATGTCTTATATGATTATCTAACATGAGACTGTCAACGTGACAGTTTAAGATGTGAGGAAGGAAGAAAATATGGCATGTGAAAAACACACATTAATTTGAACTAGTGACTATTACATCCAAGGACGAATCCTGATGTTTCTTCTTCATTTTGTATACTCCATGTATCCCTGGAGACCCACTTGTCCTGTACAAAGAGGTGTAGCTTATCAGCTATGCCAAGTTACACTTATTTTACAGTAAACTCAATGCAGTAATGTTTTGTGAAGCTGTGCAAACTGCTCCACACAGCTGTTTTGTGAGTTTCTTCAAAGGCTGACTTGGTAAATACACTGCAAAGTGTTCTACTATGTCATACAGACCAAGAAAGTTTCATCCTTAGTCTGTGCTGTATCCGTTGATCTCAGTTTGAATGGTGATAGGTGCTCATTTCAGAACCTCTGGTATAGGCAGGAAAACAGCATGCCATGGATTCTCTTCCTGATGGTTGCACAGTGACTCTTGTCGGGCAATCTGCCACCTGTGGAATCCAGTATGGACTTTCCGTTGAGAAGGGGAGAATACTCAGGGTTTTTTTAAAAATGAGTTTGAAATAGCTGCTTTCTGAATATTCCGAACTTTACTGAACAAGTTAACCCATGTCAATTCTATGGCTTTAGCAGACAGAATCCAAAATTATACTTGTCTGTGGTTCAGACTGGCAGGAGATATATAATATAATTCTGCCATAAGTCTGATAGACTGGTTGGATGCAAATCACAATAAAAGCCTGAGCTCTTATATCATGCAGATGTCTTTGCTTGAGCACGAACATGATCCAAGTCTTTAAAATGCTGAGAGGCACTGATGATGTTCACATAAGAAAGTTATTTAACTTGAGCTATAGGTTCAAAATTGACAAGCCTCAAGCAAGACTGGACATTTTAAAATATTATCTTTTGCCACAGAGTACCGGATATGTGGATATAACTAGTGCTGAAGCGGAGGGTTTCAACTAATTTGGCAGTGGGATGGGGACTAGAATGAAATATTAGAGAGCAGAAACAAAGGACTAGGAGAGATGAATAGCTCTAAATAATTCAGAAATAGGAGGCATCAGACAGAGGGCAAATGCAAGGCAGTCTAAGACGTGTTCTGAGTGATGTGTGTAAATGCATGTAGCATAGTAAATAAATAAGGTTGGTGAGCTGCAGGCACATTTCACCATATGGATCTATGATATAGAGGCAATAGCGGACCTGGATCAAAGAGGAGGAGGAGGATTGTGAATTTAATATTTCTGGCTACAAGGTATTCAAAAAAGTTAGGGAAGGAAAAAAAGTGGGGGTGGCAGTATTGATCAAAGAAACGATTATAGAATTGGAGGGAGATGAGGTAGTTGAAAGGTTAAAGGCAGAATCTACTTGCTTAGAATTAAGGAACAATAAGGAAGCTATTACACTAATGGGTGTATACTATAGGCTACCAAATAGGAAGAAGATAGATAATCAAATTTGCAGGTAAATTATAGAAAGATGCAAGAATTATACAGAAGTAATAATGGGGGATTCCAAATATCCTAACATAGTCTGGGATAGTAATAGTGTAAAAGACAAAGATGGGGAGGATTTCCTGAAATGTGTATAGACCACTTTCTTGATCTATGTGTTTCCAGCTCAACAAGCTAGGAAGCAGTTCTGGATCTGGTTCTGGAGTGGGGCAAGTGGAGCATTTGGGGAACAGTGATCATAATATCCTCAGATTTAGAATAGTTAGGAAAGGACAAGGAACAATCAAGCATACAAATACATTATTGGAGGGCAGCTAACTTCATTGAGTTGAAAAGAGATCTGGTCCAGGTGGATTGGAATCAAAAAATCGGTAAGCAAAAGTGTAATTGAACAATGGGAGGCATTCAAAGAGGAGATGGTTTGGGTGCAGAGTGGACTCATTCCCATGAGGGGGAAAGGAAGGGCATCCAAAGCTACAGATCCCTGGATGACTAATATGACAAATATAAGGTTCATAATACATTGCAGAACCACAATGAATACTGAAAATACAGAGCAGAACTTAATCAAAAGAGGGGCAAAGAGTATGAAAGTAGATTAGCATAAAGTGAACTCAAAAGTCTTTTATAAACATGTAAATAGTAAAAACATAATCAAAGGGAGGGTGGGCCAATAAGGGACCAAAAAGGAGATCTTCTAGTGGAGTCAGTGGGCATGGCTGAGTTACTAAATAAATTATTTGCATCTATCTTCACTTGAGAAAATGATGCTGTCAATGCAACAGTAAAGGAGGAGGTACCAGCGATATTGGATAGGATAAAAATAAAGAGGAAGTACTTTTAAAAAAATTTCAGTGCATCAAGGTAGAAAATTCACCCTTTCCAGATAGGATACATCCTAGTTGCTAAGGGTGGAAATTGTGAAGGCTTTGTCTACAATCTTTCAATCCTCCGTGGATAGGGGGAGGTTGCCAGATGACTAGAGAATGGCAAATGTAAGACTCCTGTTCAGAAAGGGAGGGATAAACTTGGTTATTACTGGCCAGTCAAGAGATGGTGGGGAACATTTTAAAGACAGTAATCTGGTATTTGGAAAAGTATGGCCTAATAAATGATTCACTAGAATAATACTAGGGATGAGGGATTGTAGTTAAGTGGAGAAAATGGAGAAGCTGGGGTTTTCTCCTTCAAGCAAATAAAATTAAGGGTAAATTTGATAGAGGCATTTAAAATTATAAACAGCTTTGATAGAGTAAATAAGGAGAAACTGTTTACTATGGCAGAAGTGCCAGTAACTAGAAGACGTTAATTTATGGTGACTGGTAAAAAAAACCCAGAGGCAACATGAGGAAACATTTTTTAATGCAGCAAGTTGTTCTGATCTGGAATGCATTGTCTGAAAGGGTGGTGGAAGTAGATTCAACAATAACTTTCAAAAGGTAATTGGGATAAATACTTGAACAGAAGACATTTTCAGGGATGGGAAAAGAGCGAGGGAGTGGACTAATTGGACAACATAGTCACAAGGGGCTGAATGACCTCCTTCTGAGCTGTATCATTCAACGATTCTACCTGGGGAGGTGGTGGCATAGTGGTCTACAGTTTTTTTTATATACATATAGTAAGTAGTGTTTTTGTTTTCGGGAATCAAGGTCCCTAGTGTAAATAATCTCTAATTTTTGAGTAATTCAAGGGAGTAAATTAAGGGTAAGTCATGACAGGGCAACTCGGCAACGTGGAATGCTCCTCCTGTGCAATGTGGGAAGTCCGGGACACTTCTGGGGCGAACACATGTGCAGGAAGTGTCTCCAGCTGCAGCTACTCGAAATCCGCGTTTTGGATCTGGAGCGTCGGCTGGGGACACTGTGGAGCATCAGTGAGGCTGAGATCAGCGTGGATAGCATGAACAGGGATGTGTTCATACTGCAGGTAAAGATTGCTCAGGCAAAAAGGGAGTGGATGACCGCCAGGCAGAGTAGAAGAACTAGGCACGTAGTGCAGTAGTCCCCTGGGTCCATCTCCCTCTCTAACGAATTTTTCCATTTTGGAAACTGTTGGGGGAGATAGCTTCTCAGGGGAATGCAGCAAGAGCCAGGTCTATGGCACCACGGGTGGCTCAGCCGCACAGGAGGGGAGAAAAAGAGTGGGAGAGCTATAGTGATAGGGGATTCTATTGTAAGAGGTACAGATAGGCGTTTCAGTGGCCACAAACATGACTCCACAATGGTATGTTGCCTCCCTGGTGCTAGGGTCAAGGATGTCACAGAGCGGCTGCAGGGCATTCTGAAGGGGGAGGGTGAACAGTCAGAGGTCGTGTTTCACATTGGTACCAATGACATAGGTAGAAAGAGGGATGAGGTCCTGCAACAAGAATTTAGGGAGCTAGGTAGCAGATTAAAAAGCAGGACCTCAAAGGTTGTAATCTCTGGATTACTCCCGGTGCCACATGCTAGTGAGTAGAGGAACAGGAGGATAGAGCAGATGAATGCGTGGCTGAAGAGATGGTGCAGGAGAGAGGGCTTTAGTTTCCTGGATCACTGGGTCTGTTTCTGGCGAAGGTGGTACCTGTAAGGAGGGGTAAACTCATTTGGCAGGGGCATGAGATGCCAGGTGGAGATATTGTAAGGGGTGATGCACAGCCAAATACAGAAGAAAAACTAAGTCAGTGTGGAAGGCAGAGCAAATATAGACCTGTTAAGGCACAAGCGAATAATGCAAGGCTGGATTGCATCCATTTTAACACAAGGAGTCTTGTCTTACAAGTAAGGCAGATGAATTGAGGGCATTGATTAACACGTGGGAATATGATATTATTGCTATCACAGAGACATGGTTTAGGGAAGGGCAGGACTGGCAACTCAATATTCCAGTGTATAGAATCTTCAGGCATGACAGAGGGGGGTGTAAAAGAGTTGGTGGCATTGCACTATTGATCAAGGAGTCAATTACTACAGTAAGGAGGGATGATATCTTAGAAGGTTCCTCTAATTATGCCATATGGGTAGAACTTAAAAACAGTAAGGTAGCAATCACTTGGCTGGGAGTGTACTACAGGCCTCCAAACAGTCAGGGAGAGATAGAGGAACAGATATGTAGGCAAATCTCAGAGAGATGTAAAAATAATAGGATAATAATAGTAGGGGATTTCAACTTCCCCAATATGAACTGGGATGGTCTTACTGCAAAAGGCTTAAAGGGGGTGGAATTCTTAAAGTGCACACAGGAGAGCTTTTTAAGCCAGTACGTAGAAAGTCCTACAAGAGAAGGGGCAGTACTGGACCTAATCCTGGGGAATGAAGCCAGACAAGTGGTGGAAGTGTCAGTGGGGGAGCATTTCAGGGATAGTGACTAGAACGCTAAGATTTAAGGTAGTTATGGAAAAGGACAAAGATGGACCGGAAATAAAGGTACTGAATTGTGGGAAGGCCGATTTCAATATGATAAAACAGGATCTGGCCAAAGTGGACTGGGAGCAGCTACTTGTAGGAAAGTCTACATCAGACCAGTGGGAGTCATTCAAAAAGGAAATCGAGAGAGTTCAGGGCCAACATGCTCCCGTGAAGGTGAAGGGTAGGACCAATAAGTCCAGGGAACCCTGGATGTCAAGGGATATAGAGGATTGGATCAGGAAAAAAAGGAGGTTTATGGCAGATGCAGGGGGCTGAAAACAGTGGAGGCCCCAGAGAAGTATAGAAAGTGCAGGGGGTACTTAAAAAAGTAATTAGAAGAGCAAAGAGGGGACATGAAAAAACACTGACGGGCAAGATAAAGGAAAATCCCCAGGTGTTTAATAAGTATATTAAGGGCAAGAGGATAACCAGGGAAAGAGTAGGGCCCATTAAGGACCAAAGTGGCAATCTGCGTGTGGAGCCGGAGGACATAGGTGAGGTTTTAAATGATCACTTTTCATCTGTGTTCACTATGGAGAAGGACGATGTAGGTGTAGAGATTAGAGAGGGGGACTGTGATATACTTGAACAAATTAGCATTGAAAGGGAGTAGCTACTAGCAGTTTTAAATGGCTTAGAAGTGGATACATCCCCAGGCCTGGATGAGATGTATCCCAGACTGCTATGTGAGGCAAGGGAGGAGATAGCAGGGACTCTGACACAAATTTTCGACTCCTCTCTGGCCACAGGAGAAGTGCCAGAGTACTGGACAACACCAGTGGTAGAGAAACTATTGGAAAAAATTCTGAGGGATAAGATTAATCTCCACTTGGTGAGGCAGGGATTAATCAAGGATAGCCAGCATGGCTTTGTCGGGGGGGTGATCATGTCCAACAAATTTGATTGAATTTTTCAAGGAGGTGACTAGGTGTATAAATGAGAGTAAAGCAGTTGATGTAGTCTGCAGGGACTTCAGTAAGGCTTTTGATAAGGTCCCGCATGGGAGATTGGTTAAGAAGGTAAGAGCCCATGGGATCCAGGGCAGTTTGGCAAATTGGATGCAAAATTGGCTTAGTGGCAGGAGGCAGAGAGCGATGGTCGAGGGTTGTTTATGCGATTGGAAGCCTGTGACCAGTGGTGTACCACACGGATCAGTGTTGGGACCCTTGTTGTTTGTATTTTGTGATTTAAACTTGAGTATAGGAGGTACGATCAGTAAGTTCGCAGATGACACAAAAATTGGTGGTGTCGTAAATTGTGAGGAGGGAAGTCCTAGATTACAGGACGATATAGATGGGCTGGTAAGATGGGCGGAGCAGTGGCAAATGGAATTTAATCCTGAGAAGTGTGAGGTGATGCATTTTGGGAGGACTAACAAGGCAAGGGAATATGCAATGGATGGTAGGACCCTAGGAAGTACAGAGGCCTGCTTGGTGTACTTGTCCATAAATCACTGAAGGCAGCAGCACAGGTAAATAAGGTGGTTAGGAAAGCATATGGGATACTTACCTTTATTAGCCGAGGCATATAATATAAGAGCAGGGAGGTTATGAAGGAGCTGTATAAAACGCTAGTTAGGCCATAGCTGGAGTACTGTGTACAGTTCTGGTCACCACACTATAGGAAGGATGTGATTGCACTGGAGAGGGTGCAGAGGAGATTCACCAGGATGTTGCCTGGGCTGGAGCATTTCAGCTATGAAGAGAGACTGGATAGGCTAGGGTTCCTTTCCTGAGAGCAGAGAAGGCTGAGGGGGGGACCTGATTGAGGTATACAAAATTTTAAGGGGCATTGATAGGGTAGATAGGAAGAAACTTTTCTCTTAGCGGAGGGGTCAATAACCAGGGGGCATAGATTTAATGTAAGGGGCAGGAGGTTTAGAGGGGAGTTGAGAAAAAAAAATTTCACCTAGAGGGTGGTTGGAATCTGGAACACACTGCCTGAAGGGGTGTTAGAGGCAGGAACCCTCACTACATTTTAAGAAGTATTTAGATGAGCACTTGAAACGCCAAAGCATACAAGGCTACGGGCCAAGTGCTGGAAAATGGGATTAGAATAGATAGGTTTGATGGCTGGCACGGACACGGTGGGCCAAAGGGCCTGTTTCTGTGCTGAATAACTAAACTAGTAATCTAGAGGCCCAGGCTAATACCCTGGGGACACCAGTTCAAATCTCACCATGGCATCTGGTGGAATTCAAATTCAATTAACTAATAAAAATCTGAAATTAAAGGCTAGTCTCAGTAATGGTGCAATGAAATTATCATGGTCATAAAATCCCATCTGGCGCACTAATGTCCTTTAAGGAAGGAATTCTGCTGTCCTTACCTGGTCTGGCCTACGTGAGACTCCAGACCCACAGCAATGAGGTTGCCTCTTAACTGCCCTCTGAAATGGCCTAGCAAGTCACTCAGTTGTCAAGGGCATTAGGGATGGGCAACAAATACTGGACTTGCCAATGATGACCACATCCCATGAATGAATTTTTTAAAGCTTACCAAAAGCAGTTGTGCTGTGTTGATTTACTTTTTTTAAAAAAAGTATAAACCTCTAGCTGGGAACTGGATGCAAGGCACTTAAAGGGAAAAATCAGAATGAGATGATGAATACAGTAAAGGCCTGCTTGGATCTGCAATTGAAACCCAACCTGAGCCCGACAGAACCACATCTGACCCGAGCCCGACCAGCCCGAATCCTTTCATTTTTTTCCCCGTGCCTGACCCGACCACCAGAATGAAGTTGATTATATTAAAGAGGTTACCTTGGATGGAATCGCTCACTGCAGACTAGTGCGGAGTCCGGATGCACGTTTCCCGCCTTGATGTCCTGGCTGTTCAAATCTGGAAACTTTTCCCTCCCTGACCAAAAGGCAGCACTGTGTCCGACTCGGTCTAACCCAAACCGACCCGAATGCCGGACCCGGAAGAGAGACCCGACCCGAACCAGACACGTTGTCGGGTTTGGGTCGCGTGGCCAGGCTCTAGAATACAATATGAGATGTAATATTCCCACTGTTGTTTGGGACTAGTTTCACCTGTAGATGGCAGCCTGTCAAGATTGAAAAGTGAAGGTGAGGGGAGGTATAAAATCCAGGAAATTTCATGTCAGACCTTTGAAAATCAGAACATTTATTCATAAAATTCCCTCAGTAGATTAATAGGATGCACTAGAGCTCAATGATGGTTAAACTGTACAGGTCTATAGCAACAGGTTTGATTCCCTGAATGATCATTTCACATTCCATGCTTTCTTATCTTCTATGTCAAGAGTTGTCCCTTAAGTTCAAACTTGGGCTTTTTTTTACATCTTTTTGGGGCACAGCAGCGGGTTGGATATAGAGGTGAGGGAGGTGCAGGGGGCAAATCTAGATAAGAAAAATGTTGGTGAGCATGGAAAGGAAAAGAGAAAAGGAAATATAGAGAGGCTCTACAAATCGAGTGTAAAATGAAAAGTTAAAAGTAAGCTAAAGAAATAAGAACAAGTAATGGCCCAGATTTTACAGTAGTAATAACAGCAAAACTGTCAGTGTTCACTGTCATTACCCCACTGAAACTGACAGCAACTTCAGGAGAACACACATTCAGAATAGCATGGAAGGTGAGGCAGTGGCATAGTGGTAATGTCACTGGACTCGTAATCCAGAGCCCAGTCTAATGCTCTGGGGACATGGGTTTGAATGGTGAAATTTGAATTCAATTAATAAATCTGGAACTAAAAGCTAGTCTAATGGTGACCATGAAACCATTATCGATTGTTGTAAAAACCCATCTGGTTCACTAATGTCCTTTAAGGAAGGAAATCTGCCATCCTTACCTGGTCTGGACTACATGTAACTCCAGACCCACAACAATGTGGTTGACTCTGAAAATGCCCTCTGAAATGACCCAGCAAGCCACTCAGTTCAAGGGCAATTAGGGATGGGCAATAAATACTGGCCTAGCCAGTGACGCCCACATCCCACAAATGAATAAAAAGAATCCAGAAGCTGCTGTCAGTGATTCTATGCTTCTCCAGAGGGTGCACTGTTGAGACACCCCACCCCGCCTCAGATTGCAATCAATTGAATTGATGAGAACATCCACTGTTAAGCTGTTAGTCTCATTGTAAAAACCCTTGAAAATTTTACATCTTATTTTCCAAAAATATACATTATTCATAAAATTTGTAAAAATATATTACATAACAATTCAAATTTAACATTACATAAAGTGCAATACAGGTCAGTTTCTTTTAATACAGTACATGAGGTGCTTCACTACACTTGCCATTACAGGTTATATTTACAATGTACATTTACATTACACGTCAAACATTCTCGACTGCAAACAGCACGAGGGGTTTTACACAGTTTCCAGCCCCTCAGTATAGCGTGGCAGGGAGGCTTTACCCATTGAGCCTTAGTGGTGGCTGCTCCAAGTTTTAGTGTTGGCTTGGACCTTGGAATATGCCGGTCTGCGACACTCAGTCGTTGACTGCTCTTTGCACTGGAAGACCAGCAAGTTTCAGGCTGACCAAAGTACATCTTTCACCGAGTTGATGGTCCTCCAACAGCAGTTGATGTTTAACTCGGTGTGCAGCCCTGGGAACAGCACGTAGAGCACTGAGTCTTGCATTATGGAGCTGCTTGGGATGAACCTGGGCAAAAACCACTGCATCTCTTTCCACACCTGCTTTTCAAAGATGCATTCCAGAAGGAGGCGGGCGATGGTCTCTTCCCTACCACAGCTGACTCGAAGGAAGCGTCTGGAGGCAGTGAAACTGCAGGCATACAAGAAGGATCTGATGGGGATGCCCCTTCTCACCACCTTATCAACTGAGGTATAACTGGGTTTTTAATGGCATACTAACTTCATAAGTGCTGTTAAAGAGCCTCACTGGACCTTACAAGCTAATTTTACATTTGTGGAATGTCAAATTTCTCCATAATGATAAAAAAAATTACAAGTTTGTTTATCAATATTTTAGATTTTTCTTAAATTATTTATTTCGCTATCTGAAAATTTGAATTAAATGTGAAGGATATTAAGTGCTTTTAACTTCCTGCTTTTCTGTGTGTGAAGACTGCAATGTGATTGGCTGCTTACCTGCTTGCTGACATCAGTGCTGCTGTGCACCAAGACATCCCTTTGATTTGGCGCCAGATTTAAACTGCTGTCAGGAAAGGGAAAACCCATGCCACAGAGCTCGCTAGATCTTTGTGAGCAGTTTTCTTCAAGGTCAGCAACCAGCACCGTTGTTTTGCCACTGAACCCAAAATCAGGCCAATGACTGGGCTTTCTGCTTCTGTGCTCACCAGCACACAATTCTGCACCTACTCACAAAAGCCCAGCCGGAAAAATCTAACAGTGGAAAAAAATTAATTTAAGATTAATGTAACTATAAATGATAAAAAGTTTGAGAAAGTTAAGATAATAATTAAGGACAAGTGTTGTATGATTGCCTTTAAGAGTGATGTCCCTTTAAGATCTCAGTATGCTAATGAGCTAAGTACCAGGGTATAGTCATGTGACTACATGCCAGAGTCACTCTGCAACTGTAACACCTAGAGGAAGGTTCTTAAATAGTTAGATCTGTACTGTATATAATATTTAGCTGTAATAAAGTTGTTTGAGATCTTCAACCAACTGGACTCCACGCATCCCATTTATGTTTCATCAGACAACATAAAGAACTCATTACAAGTGGGAGATTTTAGTTTGAAAATGTCACAAAAAATATATACATTTTATGCATATAATGCAAGATTGTCTCCATGTGGTCAACTCTGCTGCTCCCAGGGTCTATCTTTGGTTCCCCCTAATTCATAATCTATATGCTACCCCTCAGCACCTGATTTCCAATCAAGCTTTCAGTCTCCCCTTCCCAAACCAAATACTTTCACCTCCTGCTTAGCACCCACCTGTGTATGCAAATCCTTCTAAGATGTCCTTTACATACGGGGTATTGACTAATGATGATGTACGGTTTCATAGGTGCCAGTCACCCTCCAGCACCTCAATCAACTAGTCATGCTTAATGTGTGACCCTGGACAGTGAGCTTCAGCAATCTATTTAGCTGTGGTGGTCAAGTCAAAGCCGATCCTATCCTAACTTGGCATATACAGCAGGCATCAATAGCTAGCAGTGCCTGAGCCCAATTAATTCAGCAGACCGGGAACAAAACCTGGTCTGCATGATTCACCTACACATCAACTTTACCAAATGAACCTCTGAAGAATTCAGGTCAGTTGCCATCCAAATTCATAACAGCAGAGCTGAAGTAGTTTGTAATTGGTGGAACCCTAAACAGCAATGACTCATACAGGAACATAGGAGTAGGAGTAGGCCATTCAGCCCATCGAGCCTGCCCCACATTCAATATGATCATGGCTGATCATCCACTTCAATGCATTTTTCCCATACTATCCTCATATCCCCTTATGTCATTTGTATTTAGAAATCTGTCAATCTCTGCTTCAAACATACTCAATGACTGAGCTTCCACAGCCCTGTGGGGTACAGAATTCCAAAGACTCACAACCATCTGAGTAAAGAAATTTCTCCTCATCTCTGTCCTAAGTGGTTTCCCCCTTATTTTGAAATTGTATCTCCTGGTTCTAGACTCCCCAACCAGGGGAAACATCTCACCTGTATCTACCCTGTCTATCCTTTTACGTATTCTGTAGGCTTCAATGACATCACCACTCATTCTTCGAAACTCTAGAGAATACAGGCCCAGTTTCCCCATTCTCACATCATAGGACAGTCCCGCCATCCTGGGAACAAGTCTGGTGAACTTTCATTACACTCCCTCTATGGCAATAATACCCTTCCTAAGGTTAGGGGACCAAAACTGCACACAGTACTCCAAGTGCGGTCTAACCAAAGTTTTATACAACTGAAGCAAGACATCACTACTCCTGTACTCGAATCCTCTTGCAATAAAGGCTAACATACCATTAGCCTTCCTAGTTACTTGTTGCACCTGCACGTTAGCTTTCAGTGACTTATTGACAAGGACACCCAGGTCCCTTTGTACATCTACACTTTCTAATCTCTTAACCATTTAAGAAATACTCTGCACATCTGTTCCTCCTACCAAAGTGGATAACCTCACATTTTTCTACATTATATTCCATCTGCCACGTTCTTGCCCACTCACTAAGTCTGTCCAAATCCCCCTGAAGCTGCTTTACATCATCCTCACAACACACATTCCCACCCAATTTTGTGTCATCTGCAAACTTGGATATACTACATTTGGCCCCCACATCCAAATCATTGATATATATTGTGAACAGCTGGGGCCCAGGCACTGATCCTTGCAGTACGCCACTAGCCACCGCTCACCATGAGAATGACCCGTTTAATCCTACTCTCTGCTTTCTGCCTTTTAACCAATCCTTAATCCATGCCAGTATTACCTCCTATCCCATGTGCTTTAATTTTGCTAACCAACCTCCTGTGGGGACTTTATCAAAAGCCTTCTGAAAATCCAAGTATATCACGTCCACTATCAGTTCTGTTAGTAACATCCTCAAAAAACTACAATAGGTTCGTCAAAAGTGATTTCCCATTCATGAATTCATATGGGTTACCAATTTCTAATTCTCATATAAAACGCAATTTTTTTTCAAAGTTTTCTTACTGTCAGCCAGTGAAGACAATAAAGACTAATATATGTATGCAGGTGTAAGGGTAAAATGATGTTAATCATCACGGAACTAGTACAACAATATTCTGGGTATTTCAGGGAAGGATATCAAATAACAAGAAAATAAACAAGAAGAATATTTTACATGCAATTATCTTAAGAATTTATTGCAGTGTTTAACACTCTTTCAACTCAGTAATCTAAATGAAAATATATAAATCAAGAACAGATCAGTGTTTATTGTACTGTGCACTCATTTGTTTTTATTTTACTGTCAGCAAAATTATTTGGGTGAGGAATAAAAATTTTTCTGTGGTAGATTTATCAAACAGGAATCTGACCTGTAAACTGGTGATTCTCAGGTTAGAATCCGCATCTTTTGTGGTTGAGATTATTTGGATCCCTGCAGAGACAATAAATTGGGAACAAAGGGCATTTTACCTTAATTTTTTTAATTCATTCATGGGATGTGGGTATCGCTGGCTAGGCCAGCATTTATTGCCCGTCCCTAATTGCCCTTAAGAAGGGGGTGGTGAGCTGCCTTCTTGGACCGCTGCAGCCCACGTGAGGTAGGTACACTCACAGTGCTGTTAGGGAGTTCCAGGATTTTGACCCAGCGACAATGAAGGAACGGCGATATAGTTCCTAGTCAGGATGGTGTTTGACTTGGAGGGGAACTTGCAGATGGTGGTGTTCCCATGTATTTGCTGCTCTTGTCCTTCTAGTTGGTAGAGGTTGCGGGTTTGGAAGGTGCTGTCGAAGGAGTCTTGGTGCGTTGATGCAGTGCATCTTGTAGATGGCACACACTGCTGCCACTGTGCATCAGTAGTAGAGCGAGTGAATGTTTGTGGTTGGGGTGCCAGCCAATCAAGTGGTCAGCTTTGTCCTGGATGGTGTTGAGCTTCTTGAGTGTTGTTAGAGCTGCACCCATCCGGGCAAGTGCAAAATATTCCATCACACTCCTAATTTGTGCCTTGTAGATGGTGGACAGGCTTTGTGGAGTCAGGAGGTGAGTTACTCGCTGCAGGATTCCTAGCCTGTAACCTGCTCTTGTAGCCACTGTATTTATATGGCTACTCCAGTTCAGTTTCTGGTCAATGGTAGCCCCTAGGATGTTGATAGTGGGGGATTCATGCGATGGTAATGCCATTGAATGTCAAAGGGAGATGGCTAGATTCTCTCTTGTTGGAGATGTTCATTTCCTGGCACTAAAGTGGCAAGGTAACATTCGCGCCACACATCAGCCCAAGCCTGGATATTGTCCAGGTCTTGCTGCATTTCTACACGGACTGCTTCAGTATTTGAGGAGTCACGAATGGTGCTGAATATTGTGCAATCATCAGCGAATATCTCCACTTCTGACCTTATGATTGAAGGAAGGTCATTGATGAAGCAGCTGAAGATGGTTGGGCCTAGGACACTACCCTGAGGAACTCCTGCAGTGATGTCCTGGAGCTCAGATGATTGACCTCCAACAACCACAACCATCTTCCTTTGTGTTAGGTATGACTCCAACCAGCAGAGAGTTTTCTCCCTGATTCCTGTTGACTCCAGTTCTGCTAGGGTTCCTTGATGCCATACTCGGTCAAATGTTGCCTTGATGTCAAGGGCAGTCACTCTCACCTCACCTCTTGAGTTCAGCTCTTTTGTCCATGTTTGAACCAAGGCTATGAGTGGCTCTGGCAGAACCCAAACTGAGTGTCACTGAGCAGGATATTATTGTTAAGCAAGTGCCGCTTGATGACACTGTTGATGACACCTTCCATCACTTTACTGATGGTTGAGAGTAGACTGATGGGGTGGTATTTGGCTGGGTTGGACTGGTCCTGCTTTTTGTGTACAGGACATACCTGGGCAATTTTCCACATTGCCGGGTAGATGCCAGTGTTGTAGCTGTACTGGAACAGCTTGGCTAGGGGCGCGGCAAGTTCTGGAGCACAGGTCTTCAGTACTATTGACGGAATATTGTCAGGGCCGATAGCCTTTGCAGTATCCAGTGCCTTCAGTCGTTTCTTGATATCACGCAGAATTAATCGAATTGGCTGAGGTCTGGCATCTGTGATGCTAGGGACTTCAGGAGGAGGCAGAGATAGATCATCAACTTGGCACTTCTGGCTGAAGATTGTTGCAAATGCTTCTGCCTTATCTTTCACACTGATATGCTGAGCTCCCCCATCATTGAGGATAGGGATATTTGTGGAGCCACCTCCTCCAGTTAGTTGTTTGATTGTCCACCACCATTCACGGCTGGAGGTGGCAGGACTGCAGAGCTTAGATCTGATCCGTTGGTTATGGGAACACTTAGCTCTGTCTATTGCATGCTGCTAGTCCTCTGTTGCAGCTTCACCAGGCTGACACCTCATTTTGAGGTATGCCTGGTGCTGCTCCTGGCATGCCCTCCTGCACTCTTCATTGAACCAGGTTTGGTCTCCTGGCTTGATTGTAATGGTAGAGTGGGGGATATGTCGGGCCACGAGGTTATAGATTGTGGTCGAGTACAATTCTGCTGCTGCTGATGGCCCACAGCGCCTCATGGATGCCCAGTTTTGCATTGCTAGATCTGTTCGAAATCTATCCCATTTAGCATGGTGATAGTGCCACACATGATGGACGGTATCCTCAATGTGAAGGCAGGACTTCGTCTTCACAAGGACTGTGCGTTGATCACTCCTACCAATACCGTCATGGACAGATGCATCTGCGGCAGGCAGATTGGTGATGACGAGGTCAAGCATGTTTTTCCCTCTTGTTAGTTCCCTCACCACCTGCCACAGACCCAGCCTAGCAGCCAAATCCTTTAGAACTTGGCCAGCTCTGTCAGTAGTGGTGCTACCAAGCCACTCTTGGTGATGGATATTGAAGTCCCCCACCCAGAGTACATTCTGCACCCTTGCCACACTCAGTGCTTCCTCCAAGTTGTGTTCAACGTGGAGGAGCACTGACTCATCAATGAGAGAGGGCGGTAGGTGGTAATCAGGAGGAGGTTTCTTTGCCCATGTTTGACCTGATGCCATGAGAATTCATGGACTCCGGAGTCGATGTTGTGGACTCCCAGGGCAACTCCCTCCCGACTGGATACCACTGTGCTGCCACCTCTGCTGGGTCTGTCTGGCTGGTGGGACAGGACAGACCCGGGGATAGTGATGGCAGTATATGGGACATTGTCAGCTATGATTCCGTGAGTATGACTATGCAGACTGTTGCTTGACTGGTCTGTGGGACAGCTTGCCCAACTCTGGCACAAGCCCCCAGATGTTAGAAAGGAGGACTTTGCAGGGTCGACTGGACTGGGTTTGCCCTTGCCGTTTCCGGTGCCTAGGTCAATGCCGGTTGGTCCGTCTGGCTTCATTCCTTTTTATTGACTTTGTAGCAGTTAGATACAACTGAGTGGCTGGCTAGGCCATTTCAGAGGGCATGTAAGAGTCAACCACATTGTGGTGGGTCTGGAGTCACATGTAGGCCAGACCAGGTAAGGACAGCAGATTTCCTTCCCTAATGGACATTAGTGAATCTGCAAAAATTAAAGAGTTTTGTGGGAAATTGGGGGCTCCAGAACTTTGGATCCACAGGATACAAAAAATTAAAGAGAAAGACCTTTCTTCTGTCCACATAATAGAAAAAAAATCCATCCATTTCGACATGAAGAATAGTCAGGATTTCAGTAAACCATTGTGGTGTGTGAGAAATTTCTACACAATGATCACCTGAAGTGAACAAAATCTCCAGCGATACAATTTATCGATTCTACCCTTCCGGACTTGGGTTGCATTTAGAGAGTGTATTTAAGCTTTATATTCTGTAGGTTAAATAATTGCTCAGCTCAAGTGGACACTGTATGAAAATTTCATATCCCCATTAGCTTGCTTTCTTAAAAAAAAAAATCAAAATGTGGATAAACAACTTCCATAATTCTTACAGCAAATTGCAACAAATTAACACAGCTTCTCCTGTTGTAATCTCTTTAACTTAAGGATGGAACTGGCAGTGAGATCACTTTTCATGGCAACATCTTCACGATCCAAAGAAGCCTTGCATTAATTCATGTGATCTAAGATTAAGACCCCACAGTAAGTTTAAAGACTGTGGACATTTGATGTGCCTGCCGCCCATTAAACTATGAATTCAAGGGATGTACTGCCTCCCTTTCGCTGAGAGATGAAAAGGTATCTTCAATGGATCCAATTACCTTTGGGTCCTTGGAGGTTAAAATGAACCTAAACTGTATTATATGGCAAAAGGTTGAGAACATACGTCAGATGTCAAAACAATTCAATTTTTAGTCGCCTGGTCTGAGTATTATTACAGAAATGATGATTGCTTCTATAAAGTGAAAAGTTTACCTTTATTCTTCAGCTGCTTAAATAGTTCACAAATGTGTGTGTGTAATATGCAAGTTTCTCAAATAAATAATGCATAGAAAGGACACAACCCCATTCACTAAGCCTTGAACATGAATCATTCCGGAAAGCCAAAAAAGCACAAGATGGCCCCCTGGCATTTATCCACGCTTTGCTGGTGAAAATGCAAAAAAGATTCACAAGGAAGATTCCAGAATTGAGAGGATACACTTATCATGAAAGGCTGAACAGGTTGGGACTCTTATCTACAAAAACTAAAAGGCAGAGGGGTGACCTAGTCTTTAAAATTATGAAGGTTTTGATAGGGTAGAAAGAGATGCTTCCAATTGTGCGGGAGGCAAAAACTAGCAGCCATAAATATAAGACGGTCACTAATAAATCCAATAAGGAATTCAGGAGAATTTTTTTAAACCCAAAGAGTGGTAAGAATGCAGAAATCACTACCACAAAGAGTAGTGGAGGCAAATAGCATAGAAGCTAGATAAACACATGAAAGAAAGGAAAGTAGGTAATGCTGTTAAGGTTAGATGAAGAGATGATGAGACTCTTGTAGAGCAAAAAGACCAGTTGGGCCAAATTTTTCTGTGCTGCGCAGTCTAGGTAATTCTATTGTTACAGCTAGGTAAGGAAGGGGTCTCAGGCTCCCCTCTGGCCCCTTTCTTGGTTTGGTCATAGCAGGGCGTAACTTTTTAAAACACAGTGTTTTAGCTTAACCTCTCACTGAGTCCTTACTCACTGCTCTCTAAGTGTAATTGTAAATGAACTAACCAGACAGGCTTTCTTAGATTTAAACAAGAAAGATGTAAGTTTATTAACCTTACCACTCTAACTCAGTTAAAATTACTAAAATATGCAATGCAACCACGCTAGCATGCATACGAGATAAACACACACACACAAATAGATACAGAGGGGGAGAAAGAATAAAGTGGGGGGGGGGGGGGGACAGTTGGAGTAGTAAATGAAATTCAGTTACTGTCTTTGGTTTGGATGCAAAGTCTTTGATTGGAGTTAAGACTTGCAGTTCTCACTGGAGCCCAGTGCACACTTTCAAACTTGTTTTGCTGGTACCAGAAAGCTGAAGGGGTCCTCTGTCTTGAGGCTTAAGTTGCTTTTGTGGGTCCCTGGGATTTTACTTGAGAGAGGGACTTCCCTTCTCTTTGGTCTTCAACTTGCAGTCTGCCCCAAACCTTTCTGTGAGGCACAATTCAATCACTTCCCAGTCTGGCCAGCAGGTAAGTCATGTGACCAGCTCTTTGTTTGAAACAGCACTGTCTTTGAGGATTGTTGATTTCAAAAATTCTCCAGTCACACTCAGTAGGGGGGTGGAGGTTTGTCTATCACAAAGTCAGTGGCTCTCAAAGTCTTTTGATCACCACTATTGACAAAACCCATCTGGCTAATTGTATCAGTGAGCACTCCCATTGTCTCTCTATGCAATTGTCTCTCAGAATGCAACTGTGCAGCCATGTTTTAGCTGTTCGGTTCTGTGGTTCTTTTAAACAAGTTATGTTCAATGTCCAGTAAAAAGGGTTCAAGCAGCATTCCATATGACGAAATTAATATGTTTCCTTTTGGTTGGTATGGTTTCCGTCACAATACGCATATATAAACCAAAATACTCACCATGTATGAAAACATACTGCAAAGCTCACCAAGTTGATTCATCAGGTAGTCCAATATTTTGGCAGTATCAAACACAATTTTGATTCTAACAATGGATTTAGAAGAGGAAAATTCTGCCTAATCTATCTCCTTGACTGTTTTTTGAAGTGATATTGCAAGTGGACTGTGGAAATCCTATGATGTGGTATACCTAAACTTGCTAAAAGTATTTGATAAAGCTTCTAAGTGCAAAGCTGTGAGAATTTGCTACTTGTTAAAGAAATTATGCCAAGGTTAGGGGAGGTGCTGAGTGGATTGGGTATCAAGGCCGCTGCTGTTTCTATTTTCCGTCAACTTTGGATTGAGAAAACCCATTGTAAATCGGTCAAATCTGCAGACGATACCAAACTAGATGCAGCATTTGATTTTGAGAAAACAACTTAGGAACTAAGAATTGAATTGGGGAGAATGATGGCAGGTCAAATTTAAGATCAAGTGGTAAATACTGCACATAGGAAAAAAAATGGGTGACATAATTACGCCATGAAGGACACTGAAATATCTAATGATGAAATTAAAAGAATATCTAGAATTGCAAAAGCAATTAACAAAGCAAACAGAATGCTGAACTAAATAAATAAAACAGTAGTGCAGAAACGCGCGAACAACAGATGCCCCTCTACGTTACTTTCATTGATCTCACCTAGTCAGCAGATGTGGTCTCTTCAGACTACTAGCAAAGATCGGATGTCCACCAAAGCTACTAAGTATCATCACCTCATTCCATGACAATATGAAAGGCACAATTCAGCATAGCGGTGCCTCAACAGACCCCTTTCCTATCCTGAGTGGTGTGAAACAGGGCTGTGTTCTCGCACCTACACTGTTTGGGATCTTCTTCTCACTGTTGCTCTCACATGCGTTCAAGTCTTTAGAAGAAGGAATTTTCCTCCACACAAGATCAGATGGCAGGTTGTTCAACCTTGCCCGTCTTAGAGCGAAGACCAAAGTATGGAAAGTCCTCATCAGAAAACTCCTCTTCGCTGACAATGCCACATTAACATCCCACACAGAAGCGTGTCTGCAGAGACTCATCGACAGGATTGCGGCTGCCAGCAACGAATTTGATTTAACCATCAGCCTCAAGAAAACGATCAGGGGACAGGACATCAGAAATGCTCCATCCATCAATATTGGCGACCACGCTCTGGAAGTGGTTCAAGAGTTCACCTACCTAGGCTCAACTATCACCAGTAACCTGTCACTGAATGCAGAAATCAACAAGTGCATGGAAAAGGCGTCCGTTGCTACGTCCAGACTGGCCAAGAGGGTGTGGGAAAATGGTGCACTGACACGGAACACAAAAGTCCGAGTGTTTCAAGCCTGTGTCCTCAGTACCTTGTTTTATGGCAGCGAGGCCTGGACAACGTATGTCAGCCAAGAGCGACGTTAACTCATTCCATCTTTGCTGCCTCCAGAGAATCCTTGGCATCAGGTGGCAGGACCGTATCTCCAATACAGAAGTCCTCCAGGCAGCCAACATCCCCAGCATATACACCCTACAGAGCCAGCGGCGCTTGAGATAGCTTGGCCATGTAAGGCGCTTGGAAGATGGCAGGATCCCCAAGGACACATTGTACAGCGAGCTTGTCACTGGTATCAAACCCACTGGCCGTCCATGTCTCCGCTTTAAAGACGCCTGCAAACGCGACATGAAGTACTGTGACATTGATCACAAGTCGTGGGGGTCAGCTGCCAGTGATCGCCAGAGCTGGCAGGCAGCCACATAGGTGGGGCTAAAGAGTGGCGAGTCGAAGAGACTTAGCAGTTGGCAGGAAAAAAGACAGAAGCGCAAGGAGAGAGCCAACTGTGTAACAGCCCCGACAACCAATTTTATCTGCAGCACCTGTGGAAGACTCTGTCACTCTAGAATTGGCCTTTATAGCCAATCCAGGCGCTGCTCCACAAACCACTGACCACCTGTAGGCGCTTACCCATTGTCTCCCGAGACAAAGGGGAGGGGGAGGAGGAAGAGGAGCACAAGTCAGAGAGAAGAGGAAAACTGGATTGTTCCCTCAGGCACAGATATCTCTCAGTGATGAGTGCAAACATTTTCTAGAGCTCAGAATGAACTACATAAAATCACTGCTAACACAGAGTTATGACACTGGTGTTAAAGCTACAATACCTCATAATAAAAGCAAAATACTGCATGCAGATGCTGGAAATCTGAAATAAAAACAGAAAGTGCTGGAAATACTCAGGTCAGGCAGCATCTCTGGAGAGAGAAACAGAGTTAACGTTTCAGGTCTGTGACCTTTGTTGTGTCTCCATAGATGCTGCCTGACCTGCTGAATATTTCCAGCACTTTCTGTTTTTACTACAATACTCTCATATTTTGTTTAAAACTACCATTCACTGCATTAATATGACTAAAGGAGAACCCAAGAAATATAGCAACAGAAAAATGGTATTAGGCCCAATAAGTTTCACTTTTTGATAAATCTCAATGCCATCATCTCAAATCCAAGGTTCTGTCTATTGATCTCAGCTAGAGTGGCAATATGACCATAACTGGTCTCAGGGCCTTGGAGTTTGGGAAGGAAAACAATCAGCCAACTTCCTGATCACAATACAGTGCATTATCTTCATAAGGCCATCGCATAAGGTCTCGCGCTGAGGCCTGAATAATCCTTATTGCTTGGGGAAGGAAGGTTCTGCAGGGATCCAATAGTGGAACAGGTTTAGCTGAATTAGGCACTTAAAGTCAGGCGTCGAGAGCTATAAATTTGGCTGCTGCTATCGGACTTAAAATTCTGAAATAAATTAGGGGTTTGGATGCGTCTGCAAAGTGGGAGGAAAATTCTTAAAAATTTTATGACCTCCTCTTTAACCTGTGCAGAGCAACAGCCCATGAGCACCTAGTGGAAGCCTTGGCAGGTTAACAAATTTCTACGTCTTCACACTGGCATTAGCATGCTGGAGGTCTGAGTCCAATAAGCATCCTTTGCATCTTGCATTCAAACAACACAAATAAAGGGAAATATGTCAGTTGAGATATTTCCCATCTATTGGCATGACATTTCAATAGGCCCACCAATGTAGGGTCAGGCATACTGAACAATATTAGGATCAGGGAGTGGGAACTTGGAGAGCACAGCTGGTGACAGAGATGTGGTGAAGCCTCCACCTACTCCAAACTCACCAAAATAATCAGCATGGAGAGGGCAAAAGATTTACTTTTACAGGTCCAGAAAAAGTGCATCTTTCAAGTTCCCATTTTTGTATTATATTAAATACTATGTCATGCAGGGCCCCACCTGCCAAGAATGAAGCGCACATATTTCGCCACATGGACATTAAATTTTAAAATTGTTGCTGGCAAGAAAAGGCGGCCTATTACAAGGGGTTGCAAAGCCCCTGGCTGGAAAGACATTTTTTTCACATTAGCAGACAGTGTTGGAACAAAGGAACCAGCCCCTGTCACAATACACAGAAGAGACCTGGTCAAACCAGTTGGTTGTTTGAAAAGCTCTTGGCTCCTGAACTGAGAACATCTCCCTCGCAACAGCTTCAGAATCCATTGAAGACATATGAACCCCAAGAGAGAAAAGTCTTCCAGTGAATAAAGTCCAAGAAGAATACCATGCCCCAATGAAAAGCAAGACTACCTACAATAAAGGACTCTATAACGAGCGCAAAACACAGTAACAAAAACCCCTCTTCAGAGATTGCTTCAAACCGCTCCACTACTTTTCTTCTGCTCTTTTCTGTCTCTATTTGCATGTGCATATCGCTTATGAATGCTAGCGTGGGGCGCAGCATGCATCAATAGGCGTTAACCAAATTAGGGTTTAAGTTTTAACAAATTTCACATTTCTTCAGTAAACCTAAGGAGGCCTGTTTGTGCTCATTTCTTTACCTTATAATTGGAAAGCGGTGAACAAGGATTCACCAAGGGGGAACTTAAAACACTGTTTAAAAATTAAACCCTGTTACAATAAGACCAGGTGAAGGCTGAGAAAAGCCCCATGACACCTTTCTCACCTGGTCGTAACTGAATTTTGGGTGCTAGCGTCTGGATGTTTACCCACGGAAAAACGAGAGAAATTGGAAGTGGGAAGCCAAATTGTTCCCAATCCAAAAAAAAAGAGTAGGATTAATACAGGTTTTCTTGTGGTTGAGTGTGATTGAATACTGACATGTCTGCAACTGAAGTGAGTAGCTCTCACTTGAAGTAACTTGGGATATGTTAAAAGCACTGTCTATGGAGGGGTTGAGAAAAATAGCTGAGCAGTGTGGAATCACTGTACGTGACAAGTCTGAACTCCTAAGGCCAACCACTTTTACCTTGAATCTGAAGAAGCAGAAGCAGTGTTAGAAGTAGACCCAGACAGGCTACTGCTAGCAAAGATACAACTGGAACAAAGGAAACTTGAATTAGAAGACAGGGAAAGAGGAAGAGAAAATGAAAGACAGGAGAAGTAACAAGAAAGGAGAGAGAGAGAGGGGGGGGTGGGGGAGAGAATATTCCAGAAATATATGCAAAGAAAGACAGTTAAAGCGACTTGAGTGAACTAAGGGGTGACAGAGTAACCCCAGAGAAAGCATGGCCAATATGGAGGAGCATAATTGCGACAACACGCTCAACTAATTCCAAAATTCAACGAAGATGATGTAGAAGCGTTTTTGTGTCTTTTGAGAAACTGGCAAGGCAGCTAAAATGACCAGTTGAAACTTGGTCTCTTTTAATACAAAGCAAGCTAACTGGAAAAGCCCATGAGGTTAATTTCTTGTTGCCAGATGAGAGTTCACCAAATTATGAACTGACCAAAAATGCTATCCTGGGGGCATATGAATTAGTACTCAATGTTAAACAGGCAGATATCCATTCACCAAAACGAGGAAGTCTATGACATTCTCTGATCCACAACTGTTTTATTTTCAATTCACAGTTCAGTCCAAATATCAGTTCCCACTCTTCCCTTCTGGACTAACTCTCTGGCCAGAGGTAACTCCCTGATTGGGGAAAAACCCAGCACGTAAATGCAAACTGCAATGAGCATCACCTGCTCTCTATTAACACTGAATTAAGTCCGGTTTCATTAAAGGGACCAGCATTTTCAATATGGACACTTGAAGCTGACCGCCAAAAGTTTAGAACCCTCAAAATGCAAGCTAATCAAACCTCTCTGGAATTTGAAAGAAGTAAGCAGCTGGCTTTTGACCAGTGGCTGAGGGCTCTTAAAGTTCAGCTCTGCGATGAGGATCAGAGAAGTAATTCTGGCAGAGGAATTTAAACACTCTCTCCCACTCTCCATAAAGAGCCATGTAGTGTAACAGCGGGTTTAGAGAGCCCAGCAAGCAGTCGTTCTGGCTGATGAGTTTGCTTTAATTTATGTCAGCTTCCCAGGGGAGAACCTTCCCTAGTCACCTCCACAGATCCAAAAAGGACAAAGGGTGGGAAGGGGATAGGAGCCCAAGCAGTCCCAGGAGAGAAAGGAAAGGAAACATAGGGGGTCCTCCTCTAGCCAAGAAGGAAGGTGCTGTGAGCAAGAGCGAGACCCGGAGACCTGTGTGCTTCCAATGTAATAAAGCAGGGCATTTTAAAGCTGGCTGCTGGAAACTAAAGGGAAAACTAAAGGGCACACCCGCTCAGTGAAGAAATGAACCTGATGGAAAGTACAGAACAAGCTGTGGCTTTAACTACAGTAAAAGCGAGACCCAGGAAGCTTACGGCTGCAAGTGCAGGAAAATTCAATAGGATTCCTGAAGGTTATCAGAGTTTTGTATCTGAAGGGAAAGAAACCCCATACTCAGAGTGGGGCAAGCAAGCCCAGAGTAATTCTCAGGGACATGGAACCACTAGTTCCCTTTTACTCGGAAAAGGCTTGACCTTTCCCCCAGAGAGTGCAGTGAACACCAGAATGGTGGTGAATGGTATTGAAGGGCAGTGTATGCCTGTACCTGTACACTTGGAGTGCGACCTAGTTTCGGGACCGGTGACCATAGGGATTGTCCCAAGTTTACCTGTGGATGGGGTTGACCTGCTCCTAGGTAATGATCTGGCAGGGGTGAAGGTGGTAGCCCCCAAGTAGTGAAAGAAAGACCTCAGGAGGTCAGAGAGACAGGGCAATGGCAGAAGACGGTCCCCTGCAGTTTTCCCGAATGTGTAGTGGATCAGGCCATGATCAAACCAGCTCCCCCAGAGGAGACTGCACTGTCACTGCAGGCAGATCACCAGGTCTGTCTGTCTGAGACTTTCTTTGGAAAATTAGGAGACCCAGGGAATGAATTAAATGGACTTTCCCTAGGTGAGGATCAACGAGCCGACCCAGTATTGCGAGAGTTAGCACAAGCTGCCCAGTCTGAAAGTGAAGCAGAGGGAGCCCCGGATTGCTACTATTTAAAGAATGAGTACTGATGAGGAAATGGAATTCCCCTCACGGACCTGAGAGCAAGGAGTGGACAGTAGTTCACCAGATAGTGGTGACAGAGGTACCGGGGAGAAATATTAAGAAGGGCCCACGAGACTACAATGGTTGTACATGCCAATATACGAAAGACCAAAGCCCACATAAGACAGCAGTTTGACTGGCCAAAACTCCACAAAGATGTGAGGGAATAGTGCAGGAGTTGCCACATGTGCCAGGTTGAGGGGAAACCCCAACCTACGGTGAAACCTGCACCACTAAGTCCTGTACCAGTGTCAGGAGGACCCTCCAGCAGAGGGCTGGTGAACTGTAAGGGACTCCCATTGAGAACAAAAGGGACAGGCAGGCACAAAGCTGGCAAAGATGTAGAAAGGAAGGGGAAAAAGCGACCAAGAAGGCACATTAAAAGAAGTCCGGGGGTAATCCCGGATGAAAACCCTACAGTTCGGTCAGTCAAGCCTGAAAAATGCGAAATGTTAGACCCCACACCCTCTTACATAAATGCAGACACTAGAAGCACCCCACCAGAGTTGCTAACAGCATTTAGAGGAGCCTGCAGAGGCAAAGAGAGACTTCTAGGGGGCACATAAACCGAGAGATGCCTCACCTAGTCGAAGTGCCACAGGGAATGCAGTAGAGTCTGCACCAATTCCTGCAGGCAGGATATCCGAGAGAACAAAGGGGAGATGAGCAAAGAATCCTCCCGCACAGTCAGACAAAAAGAGAACCACCCATCTCCTGAAGTCAAAAGCTTTAACATGACTCAGCAAGGCACTGAAAGGGAGTTCAGGATAGACCCGCCCACTACTGGCTCTCCTGGAAAAAACATTACAACTTAGGGCTAATTTTAAAACTAACCATCTCAAAGACACCCTAGGCAGTCATGGAAATAGGCAAACTGAAGGAAAACCTCCCCAAAGAAAAATATGTTTATTGGGATGCCAAAAATAGGTCAGTTTAAAGCAGCACTGCTACCAAGAAAAGACAGGCTATAAGTCGTCGTAGGATTTATGAATGAATGTGAATGGCTGAGAGAGAGAGAGAGACACGCTTTTTCCTGCATCTTATATTTTCTCTGTCGACCCTGGTTAATGAAATGCGCTTTTCTCAACTGGGTGTGGAGGTGACATGCAGACCACCCCCCCCCCCCCCGACCCATCTGCCAAGAATGAGGCATATTAATTTTGTCATATGGACATTAATTTTAAACTGTTGCTGGAGCGAGGAAATTACTTGTTAAACAGATCAGCCATGGCTGGAAAAAATATTTGCATATTAACAAACAGTGCTTGGAGGGACCAAGGGGCTATTCCCTGCTCTAATTTAACCCACAATGGACTTTGAGCACCAGTATTGTGTGTAAGAGACATTCCAGGGTCGACTAAAACAAGGGAATCCACAAACAGATGTGTCAGACCAGCCAGTCACATGACGAACCTGTTTGGTGACCTGGGCTTTTCTGAATTGTACAAAGAGTTTGAACTGAAAAAGACTGTTTGCTCCTGGAGTGAGAAGACCTCTCCTGTTTGCTCCCATCTCTTTCTCACGGAACTCCAAATCCACTGAAGACGTGAATCTCGAGGGAAAAGTCTCCTACATCGAACAAGGTTTCAGAATAATACTGGGCCCCAATGAAAAGCAAGACCTACCTACAATCAAGGACTACAGCGAGCTCTAAGAACAGTAACCAAAACCGTCTTCAGATATTGCCTCAAACTTTTCCACTTTATTTCTTCTGTTCTTTTCTGTCTCTATCTGCATGCGTGTATTGCGTATGCAAGCTGGCGTGGGCACGTAGTGTATCCGTAGGTGTTAACCGAATTATAGTTTAAGTTTAATAAAGTTCAACCTTTGTTCTTTAAACTTAATGTTACGACCAAGTGGGAAAGGGGTCTAGGGCTCCCTCTCAGCCTTCACCTGGTCTTACCGTAACAGGGTTTAATCGTTAAAACATCGTGTTTTTAGCTCCCCCTTAGTGAATCCTTGTTCACTGCTTTCCAATTGTAAGGCAAAGAAACCAGCCAAACAGGTTTTCCTGGGTTTAAAGAGGAAAAGTTGAACTTTATTTAAGTTAAACTCTAATTCGGTTAATGCCGAACATTCTCCTTGGAGCAAAGGAGATTGAGGGGAGATTTGATAGAGGTGTACAAGATTATGACAAGTTTATTAAAGCTACTCCCATTAGCTGATCACACAAGGACCTAGCAGACAGATTTAAGGTTTTGGTCAAGAGATGCAAAGGGGGTTGTGAGGAGGAACTTTTTTTACACAGCGAGTGGTAATGGTCTGGAACTATCTGTTTATGAGGGTGATGGAAGCAGAGACAATCAAAGATTTCAAAAGAAAATTGAATAGGCACTTGAGGCAAATAAACTTGCAGGGCTACAGGGATAGAGCAGACGAATGGGACTGACTAGATTCCTCTACAGAGAGTCAGCATGGACTCAATGGGCCAAATGGCCTCCATTTGTGCCATAATGACTCTACGTCATGGGCATAGGTGGCTACATGTAACTTGTCTACAATGTCAAACTGATATTTTCATGTGTAGAATGGTTTCTCCAAATTTTAATCATACCAGGTTATATTTCTTCTGTGCTGTGGGTCAAAGATGTGAAATGAAGGATAATTGGGCTTCATATTAAACTTATTGCAGTTATTTTTCACTTGTTATATATATGGCATTAACCACGAGTGAAACAAACCTACTAACTAAGGTACAACAGTAGAAAATGTATTTCCAATTCAGGTCCATTTATACTGCAAGTCTGGCTATTTTCTGCCATGTAGCTGGGTAATAAATGTTATAATCAGGATATACCTATTGAAGGTTCATACTCATCTACAATACTTTAAGAGGCAGTAATCCTTCTCTGTAGGGAACATAAAAAAGATTACAAAAAAAATCTGTCACTCATATTTTGCTGGACCTGCTTTTAGAGCAATGTTGGCAGCAAGTTGCCTGGCCAGTTTTAGCCAGGTAACTGAGAGGTTTGGTGAGGAGTCCTAAGGCAGAACTAAAGGGGCAGAGGAGGTAATTTGTTTAAAAACTCATTCAAAATAAATTGCCCTTAGTTTATGGCTGAAGCTGGTCTGTGTGCAAAGGGAAAAGAAATGCTGATGCAATACTTAACAAAAGGGGAGGGGGGAAAATAGTAAAACTAGTACATATTTCAAGACCACTGAACCATTGTAAGATGATGTTAATATATAATTTACTGTGTCATGCAGGCCCCCACCTGCCAAGAATGAGGCACACATTATGTCGCCACATGAACATTAAACCTTAAAATTGCTGCTGAGAAGAAAAGGCCTATTACAAGGGGTTGCCAAGCCCTGAAAAGACATTTGCATAGTAACAGGCAGTACTTGGAATGGACAAAGGGGCCATTCCCTGCTCCAATTTAATCCACAATGGACTTTTGATTACCAGACGCTGAAGGTGGAGAGGCTAGCATTCCAGTTTAACTGCTGAGATGGCCGAATACACAGATGGTGGTCAGACCAGTTCAGTCACATGATTAACTGACTGTTGGAGTTTTCTGGATTTGAACTTACCACAGAGAATTTGAACTCAAAGCTCCTGGACTGAGAACATCTCTCTCCTGTCTGCTCCCAATTCTTTCTCAGAACTGAAGACCCATTAAAGACACATGAACCCCAAGAGAGAAAAGTCTCCTACAGTGAACAAGGTTTAAGAAGAATACTAGGCCCCAACGAAAAGCATGAATTACTTACAAAAGAACAGTGAGCTCAAAGCACAGTAACAAGAAACTCTTCAAATATTCTCAAACCACTCTACTTTATTTTTGTCTTCTGCTCTTTCCTGTCACTAATTGCATGTGCGTATTGCGTATGCATGCTAGCGTGGCATGTATCCGTAGGCGTTAACCGAATTAGAGTTTAAGTTTTAATAAATTTCACTTTTCTCCTTTAAACCTAAGAAAGCCAGTTTATGCTCATTTATTTGCCTTATAATTGGAAAGTGGTGAACAAGGATTCACCAAGGGGGAGCTAAAACACAGTGTGTTTAAAAATTAAATCCCGTTACAATAAGGTAAAGGCTGAGAGAGACCCCTCTCACCTGGTCGTAACAACTGGAACAATATTCTCGACCACTGGCAAGCTTTTACGGTCAGCTAAAACGTTCAAGAAAAGCACGAAGACTAACAGTCACCAAATTCATATTTATTTTAATTGAATTCATATAAACTGTGCTAACTTGAATCTGCAATATCGGTTTCAGACATATGAAAGCTCACTTTATAGAAAAATCAGCTTCTGGCTGGTTTTCAGAATTACACTTTGTTGGATTTGAACACCACATTGAGCTACAGCACATTCAATTGAGATTTTAGCTGTTGTGACCTTGAAGAGCTTCAGCCATGAATAATTTGCCCATGCTTTGTGATGTAAACTCCTTGATCTGCTGGCAGTAGGTATTGATTTGTCCTGTTAAGAGTTGAAAGAGGGAGAAAACAAAATTAAAGACTCTGGGAACTCAATGATCAAAAACGCAGTCTGAAAATGTAAAAGCAGATTTCAAAGGGCAATAATTCACACTATTAAATATTGCACAGAAAAATGTAAATTTCTATCAATATTTAATATCCACATCTCTTTTGTACTTTATGTTTTAATGCATGAATGCAAGCTAACCAATACCATAGGTTACAATACAGCCCTTACATAAATCACAGCACCAACCACAACTGTCTAAAGTGACCAGTGTCAAAGCAATTATAAAACACTGAGACTTTTCTGAAAACATCTAATTTTCTCCACAATTCTATGGTAATGTAATAGAGAACATATGGATCTAAAAGTCTAAAAATCTGTACCAAATGAGCAATGTTCTGCTGCTTACCAATCATGAGATATGCACATGGCACAGTGAACGCAAAAAGTTGATACTCATTTAAACAGAAGCTCTGGAGTACAATTTAAGGAAAAGGGATTAGGACTTTAATCTTAATGCCAGGTTCAATGACCTTTGCTGCTCTAACTTTACTACTAATTGCTAAATGGCAACAAAGACACTGCCAAAAGATTGGTAAATAAAGTTCCCAGCTGTTCAAGGGATTCTGAAGTATTTTCTGCTCTTCCTGAGTCAGCAGCTCAGTGCCCAGTTTGAATGAATACTGTCTATTTGCCCAATCTAGACTAAATCAACAGGACTACCACAAATTCTTACTGAATCTGTTCCAAAATCTGGTATGGTAATCCCATTCCTCTCCTTTCTAGAATGCTGTAGGACAGAGATATTTAAAAGAATTTCCATCTGGAAGTCTGCATTAATAGAGGCACCTCCCAGGGATCCAATTTCAGCCTCACTTGCATCAAAGAGTGGAAAATAGCCCAAACCACTCTGCCTTTTGAAACACTTTTGGCAATATTTGGACTGACCCAAGGGAAAACTGCAATAGATCTGGGTGGTTGCTTAGGCCATCTTTCATGTTTGCTTGTTTATCTCACTCTCTGGGAAGCAACTAAAATTTGTGCCATGAGAAAATCTCTTACAAAAAATTTTAAAAGCAGAATTTGTCATAGTCATAGAGAGATACAGCACTGAAACAGCCCCTTCGGCCCACCGAGTCTATGCTGACCAACAACCACCCATTGAAATTAATCCTACATTAATCCGATATTCCCTACCACATCCCCACCATTCTCCTACTACCTACCTATACTAGGGGCAATTTACAATGGCCAATTTACCAATCAAACTGCAAGTCTTTGGCTGTGGGAGGAAACCAGAGCACCCGGCGGAAACCCACGCGGTCACAGGGAGAACTTGCAAACTTCACACAGGCAGTACCCAGAACCGAACCCAGGTCGCTGGAGCTGTGAGGCTGCGGTGCTAACCACTGCGCCGCCCCATAAAATTTACCACAAATTTTATGTTCAAGTGGATTACAAAAATAAAAGAATTAGAAGGCACAGCTGATCAGTATGTAGCTTTTCATTGAATAGATTTTCCTACAACTTGGTTAGGGTGGGCAGAAAGATTATTTAAATTGAAAATGCTTTCCTTTATACTTAGCTACTTTCCCCATTACCTAGCCCAAGTTTCTCATGCTCCGAAGTTCTTTTCATCTACACTAATGCACAGGGAGGGGCGATAACATTAAAGTGCATACAATCCGTGTGGTCGGGTGGCGGATAAGAACAAAAAAAACAAAAAGTAGGGAGGTATATAGGGGAGGGAAAAAAATAGTTTTTTTTTAAACTAATGCCAGAAATACTTAAGTTTGCAGAATTGGAAATATATATGGTTAAACAAAATGTGCAAAATAATAGGAATGCGAGATCTGGGTTAAACCAGGACATTTTAGTTTTGGTGGCAGCAGCTTTGACAGAAGCGGAGGTGCAGGAGCAAACTTGCAGCTGAGGGGTCAATTTCAGTGGAAGTTAAAAGTTAATACCCTTTTGTTTACGGAGGACCAGGGGACTGCTGGGGAAGTAAAAACTAGATACTTGGGTGGTTTAAAATCACTTTCTTTTAGTTTTGGTGGCAGCAGCTTTGACAGTAGCGGAGGTGCGGGAGCGAACTTGCAGCTGAGTGGTCAATTTCAGTGGAAGTTAAAAGTTAATTCCCTTTTTGTTTTCGGAGGACCAGGGGACTGCTGGGTAAGTAAAAACTATATTTGGGTGGTGGCTGTACCCGAGACACTACACGTGTAGTGTCTCCCACCCACCCTCCTCCTCTAACCAAAAAAAAGGACTCTGGTGTGTTGATAAGGTAAGCTTTTTATTTAAAAAGTTCTGTCCGTCGGATTGCTAACCTAACAAGTTTTGACCTTTTTTTTTTGTTTTTTCAGTAGATTTGTCAGGAATTTAGAATAGTGGGAATGGAGGTTAAGGCAGTTGTATGTTCCTCCTGCAGAATGTGGGAGGTAAGGGTTGCCAAGAGTGTCCCTGCTGACTGCATCTGCGGGAAGTGCACCCAACTCCAGCTCCTCGAGAACCGCGTTAGGGAACTAGAGCTGGAGCTGGATGAACTTCGGATCATTCGGGAGGCGGAGGGGGTTATTGAGAGGAGTTATGGGGAGGTAGTCACACCTCAGGTAAAAGAAGTAGGTAGATGGGTTACCGTCAGGGGAAGGAGAGGGAACCAGCAGGCAGTGCAGGGATCCCCTGTGGCCGTTTCCCTCAACAACAGGTATACCGTTTTGGATACTGTTGCGGGGGACGACTTACCAGGGGTAAGCAACGGGGTACAGGTCTCTGGCACAGAGTCTGTCCGTGTTGCTCAGAAGGGAAGGGGGAAGAGGAGCAGAGCATTAGTCATTGGGGACTCCATAGTTAGGGGAACAGATAGGAGGTTCTGTGGGAACGAGAGAGACTCACGGTTGGTGTGTTGCCTCCCAGGTGCCAGGGTTCGTGGTGTCTCGGATCGTGTTTTTGGGATCCTTAAGGGGGAGGGGGAGCAGCCCCAAGTCGTGGTCCACATAGGCACCAACGACATAGGTAGAAAGAGAGATGGGGATTTAAGACAGAAATTCAGGGAGCTAGGGTGGAAGCTTAGAGCGAGAACAAACAGAGTTGTTCTCTCTGGGTTGTTGCCCGTGCCACATGATAGCGAAGCGAGGAATAGGGAGAGAGAGGAGTTGAACACATGGCTGCAGGGATGGAGTAGGAGGGAGGGTTTTGGTTTCCTGGATAATTGGGGCTCTTTCTGGGGTAGGTGGGACCTCTACAAACAGGATGGTCTTCACCTGAACCAGAGGGGTACCAATATCCTGGGGGGGGAGATTTGCTAGTGCTCTTCGGGGGGGTTTAAACTAATTCAGCAGGGGAATGGGAACCTAAATTGTAGTTCCAGTGTACAGGATGTTGAGAGTAGTGAGGTCAGGGATAAGGTTACAAGGACGCAAGAGGGCATTGGCAAGCAAGAACTTGGTTTAAAGTGTGTCTACTTCAATGCCAGGAGCATCCGGAATAAGGTGGGTGAGCTTGCAGCATGGGTTGGTACCTGGGATCTCGATGTAGTGGCCATTTCAGAGACATGGGTAGAGCAGGGGCAGGAATGGATGTTGCAGGTTCCGGGATTTAGATGTTTCAGTAAGAACAGAGAAGATGGTAAGGGGTGGCATTGTTAATCAAGGAGAGTATTACAGCGACAGAAAGGACGTTTGAGGACTTGTCTACTGAGGTAGTATGGGCCGAGGTTAGAAACAGGAGAGGAGAGGTCACCCTGTTGGGAGTCTCCTATAGACCTCCGAATAGTTCCAGAGATGTAGAGGAAAGGATAGCGAAGATGATTCTCGACAGGGGCGAGAGTAACAGGGTAATTGTTATGGGGGACTTTAACTTTCCAAATATTGACTGGAAATACTACAGTTCGAGTATTTTAGATGGGTCAGTTTTTGTCCAGTGTGGGCAGGAGGGTTTTCTGACACAGTATGTAGACAGGCCAACCAGGGGTGATGCCACATTGGATTTGGTACTGGGTAATGAACCCGGCCAGATGTTAGATTTAGATGTAGGTGAGCACTTTGGTGATATTGATCACAATTCGGTTAGGTTTACCTTAGCGATGGGCAGGGACAGGTATATACCGCAGGGCAAGAATTATAGCTGGGGGAAAGGAAATTATAATGCGATTAGGCAAGATTTAGGATGCGTAGGATGGGGAAGGAAACTGCAGGGGATGGGAACAATCGAAATGTGGAGCATATTCAAGGAGCAGCTACTGCGTGTCCTTGATAAGTATGTACCTGTCAGGCAGGGAGGAAGTTGTCGAGCGAGGGAGCCGTGGTTTACTAAAGAAGTTGAAGTGCTTGTCAAGAGGAAGAAGGCGGCTAATGTTAGGATGAGACGTGAAGGCTCAGTTAGGGCGCTTGAGAGTTACAAGCTAGCCAGGAAGGATCTAAAGGGAGAGCTAAGAAGAGCAAGGAGAAGACACGAGAAGTCATTGGCGGATAGGATCAGGGAAAACCCTAAGGCTTTCTATAGGTATATCAGGAATAAAAGAATGACTAGAGTTAGATTAGGGCCAATCAAGGATAGTAGTGGGAAGTTGTGTGTGGAATCAGAGGAGATAGGGGAAGCGTTAAATGAATATTTTTCGTCAGTATTTACAGTAGAAAAAGAAAATGTTGTCGAGGAGAATACTGAGATTCAGACTACTAGGCTAGATGGGATTGAGGTTCACAAGGAGGAGGTGTTAGCAATTTTGGAAAGTGTGAAAATAGATAAGTCCCCTGGGCCAGATGGGATTTATCCTAGGATTCTCTGGGAAGCTAGGGAGGAGATTGCAGAGCCTTTGTCCTTGATCTTTATGTCGTCATTGTCGACAGGAATAGTGCCGGAAGACTGGAGGATAGCAAATGTTGTCCCCTTGTTCAAGAAGGGGAGTAGAGACAGCCCTGGTAATTATAGACCTGTGAGCCTTACTTCGGTTGTGGGTAAAATGTTGGAAAAGGTTATAAGAGACAGGATTTATAATCATCTTGAAAAGAATAAGTTCATTAGCGATAGTCAGCACGGTTTTGTGAAGGGTAGGTCGTGCCTCACAAACCTTATTGAGTTTTTTGAGAAGGTGACCAAACAGGTGGATGAGGGTAAAGCAGTGGATGTGGTGTATATGGATTTCAGTAAGGCATTTGATAAGGTTCCCCACGGTACGCTATTGCAGAAAATACGGAAGTATGGGATTGAAGGTGATTTAAGAGCTTTGGATCAGAAATTGGCTAGCTGAAAGAAGACAGAGGGTGGTGGTTGATGGCAAATGTTCATCCTGGAATTTAGTTACTAGTGGTGTACCGCAAGGATCCTGTTTTGGGGCCACTGCTGTTTGTCATTTTTATAAATGACCTGGAAGAGGGTGTAGAAGGGTGGGTTAGTAAATTTGCGGATGACACTAAGGTCGGTGGAGTTGTGGATAGTGCCGAAGGATGTTGTAGGGTACAGAGGGACATAGACAGGCTGCAGAGTTGGGCTGAGAGATGGCAAATGGAGTTTAGTGCGGAAAAGTGTGAGGTGATTCACTTTGGAAGGAGTAACAGGAATGCAGAGTACTGGGCTAATGGGAAGATTTTTGGTAGTGTAGATGAACAGAGAGATCTTGGTGTCCAGGTACATAAATCCCTGAAAGTTGCTACCCAGGTTAATAGGGCTGTTAGCTTTTATTAGTAGGGGGATCGAGTTTCGGAGCCACGAGGTCATGCTGCAGCTGTACAAAACTCTGGTGAGACCGCACCTGGAGTATTGCGTGCAGTTCTGGTCACCGCATTATAGGAAGGATGTGGAAGCTTTGGAAAGGGTGCAGAGGAGATTTACTAGGATGTTGCCTGGTATGGAGGGAAGGTTTTACGAGGAAAGGTTGAGGGACTTGAGGTTGTTTTCGTTGGAGAGAAGGAGGAGGAGAGGTGACTTAATAGAGACATATAAGATAATCAGAGGGTTGGATAGGGTGGATAGTGAGAGTCTTTTTCCTCGGATGGTGATGGCAAACACGAGGGGACATAGCTTTAAGTTGAGGGGTGATAGATATAGGAAAGATGTTAGAGATAGTTTCTTTACTCAGAGAGTAGTAGGGGCGTGGAACGCCCTGCCTGCAACAGTAGTATACTCGCCAACTTTAAGGGCATTTAAGTGGTCATTGGATAGACATACGGATGAAAATGGAATAGTGTAGGTCAGATGGTTTCACAGGTCGGCGCAACACAAAGTGGCAATCTGTGTGTGGAGCCGGAGGGCATAGGTGAGGTTTTAAATGATTATTTTTCATTTGTGTTCACTATGGAGAAGGATGATGTAGGTGTAAAGCTCAGGGAGGGGGATTGTGATATACTTGAACATATTAGCATTGAAAGGGAGGAAGTATAAGCTGTTTTTGCAGGCTTAAAAGTGGATAAATCCCCAGGCCCAGATGAGATGTATCTCAGGCTGTTATGTGAGGCAAGGGAGGAGATAGGGGCTCTGACACAAATTTTCAGTTCCTCTCTGACCACAGGAAAGGTACCAGAGGACTGGAGGACAGCGAATGTGGTACCATTATTCAAGAAGGGTAGCAGGGATGAACCAGGTAATTACAGGCCAGTGAGTCTAACATCAGTGGTAGGGAAACTATTGGAAAAGATTTCTGAGGGGCAGGATTAATCTCCACTTGGAGCAGCAGGAATTAATCAGGGATAGTCAGCATGGCTTTGTCAGGGAGACATCGTGTCTAACTAGATTGAATTTTTCGAGGAGGTGACTAGATGAAAGATGAGGGTAAAGCAGTTGATGTAGTCCACATGGACTTCAGTAAGGCTTTTGATAAGGTCCTGCATGGCAGATTGGTTAAGAAGGTAAGAGCCCATGGGATCCAGGGCAATTCGGCACATTGGATCCAAAATTGACTTAGTGGCAGAGGGTGATGGTCGAGGGTTGTTTTTGCAAGTGGAAGCCTGCGACCAGTGGTGTACCACAGGGATCGTTGCTGGGACCCTTGTTTGTAGTGTACATTACTGATTTAGGCATGAATATAGAAGGTAAGATCAGTCAGTTCACAAATGACATGAAAATTGGTGGTGTAAATAGTGAGGAGGGAAGTCTTGATTACAGGACAAATATAAATGGGCTGGTAAGGAATATGTGGTAGGGAATATGGGATTAATGTTGATGGGGATGTGGTAGGGAATATGGGATTAATGTAGGATTAGTATAAATGGGTGCTTGATGGTCGGCACAGACTCGGTGGGCCCAAGGGCCTGTTTCAGTGCTGTATCTCTGACTATGACTACTAACATCGAGGGCCGAAGGGCCTGTACTGCGCTGTAATGTTCTCATTCTAATTGACTAGAAAACCTTGGAGTCAACAGAAGGGGTAGGCATAATATAGCAGGTGATGGAGCAACATGTTAAAAGACACTGCATCCATATAAAGAAATCATACAAAACCCTAGTCTGATGCAGCTGAGTTCTTATGGAATGAGATCAAAGAAAGTAAGAAATGGACAAGAGAAGACCAATAAGCAAATTATTTATTGAAAGCAAAGGCCTGAACATTAATCATGGATGGTTGGTGGGGGTTTGTTCCTTCACTACTTAATTTGTCCAGCTAAGGAGTTTTCAAATAACAAGGTTGACACCAATTCTGAATCTAACCTTAATAGTTTGCCAGGCATTATACATAAAATAGCAGAGCATCCGGATCCAGCAATCATTATATTGCAACTGCAATGCTGACGATGGAATGAAAATAAGGCAGAGACAAAACTGTAGGTCATGGGAAGAGCACACTGAGAAGAAATGCAAATACTGTTTTTTAGAAAAAAAATTACTGGAACACAATAATGGTTGGGAGCAGTACAACAGAAGAGTGGGAAGTACTTAAGGAAATGTTGGTGAGGCTACAATCAATTTTAATTCCTGCTGGACTTCCAGAGAACTGTTCAAGGCAAGAGCTCCAAGCCATGGAAAAACATTGTGCCTTAAATCACCCCAATATGGAGAAAATTGAAAAAACATGTATATCGCAGTTTCATCCGTGCCACAGTGGAAGAAACGCACCCAATCTCATGCAACAACTGGTGCAGCAGAGGGTGCTCTTCTAAAAACAAAAAAAAAAACAGAAAATGCTAGAAACACTTCAAGTCAGTCAGCATCCCTAGAAAACACAGATGATTAACATTTCATGTCTTGACCCTCTGTCAGAACCTCTGAGGTTGGGACAGAAACAAAGGCTTTTCTGTGCACCTCACTGTATGACACTTGACCTGGAAGAGTTAATATTCAGTTCGCTCCTTTATTTTCCCCTCTAAATCTCTAACCTGCAACAAGTAGCGTCTCAAGTCTTGGTGGTGGCTGAGGGGGTTTGAATAACTTGGTAGGATCCTCCTCTGGCAATGGCGCCTCGCCACGACTCTGACGTTGGGTATTTTCGAGCTGGCGCCTGTGTAGATACTGCAGAGAAATTGTTAATTGAATTTATGCTGCCAAATCAAAGTTTACCGATAACTGTTTTAGATTACACTTGTTTTTAAATCATTCATGTGGTGGGTGGGTGGGTAGGTGGGGAAGAGAGTGGGAAGATCTTAATGTTAAGATAAGGTCTTAATCACCTATACTCACTTTTTCCAAAATGAAATGTAAAATGTCTAATTAGTACAAACATTTGTCAGTGCCACGTGAAGGTAAGTTAACTGTGTAAATTATTCTTTATTAACTATGCCCATCCTTGGTAAAAGTTCATATATTCTCTTAGGTGGCATGGTGCAGGTGATCGCCATAAGAAGTCCAAGCAGGGTGCCCATACTGCCCCATTCTAACTATATGATGGAAGCTGTAACAATAGGCCATCCCTTTTGTGATCTAAACTATATTCGTGCATTTGTAGATAGTCCACCTTTGAAAAAATTGAAGGGGCTAAGAAAAAAATCTGACAAGATTAGATCAGGCCAGATATGAATGATTGTCATTTTATTTCTCAGACAGAAAACGAATCTGAAGAGCAATAGTTATGATGGGATTCACTTAATTCAAACAGGCTTGGTGTTATGAACGTGCTACACTTCTCCATTTCAGTGAGTCACTTTGTTGGACTTAAAATAATTTCTAACTACCGTCCAGCATCCTTACCTTCTGTGCTTGGCAAAAGACTGCCCGAGTAGCATTTTGTTTAAAAATCCTAATATCAGTGTGTTGTTCTGTCCCTATCTTAACACCGTGTGCATAATCAGAGGCGAGGGCCTATGGACAACTTCTGTTGACTGCATGGATGCAAGATGTTTATTGTGACAAGCTAACAAGTTGCTTGCTGCCTTTGATCTTTGGGGAAGGAACTTCATTACCTAGTTCATTCACATTGTAACCACCTTCTGACTCAGGGACTTATTTTAAAAGACGACTTGTAGGAATGGACTTTGCTATAAAAAGTACAAATGAAACTCTTTTTCAAATCCTTTCTATGGAAAAATGGTCAAACGTGCCAAAACATGACAACCTTACTTCTGGAAACAAATAAACCACAAATACGCTTAAATGACCTCCCCACTCCATTCAATATTTAATAACAATTTTACAATAATAACCATACACTTTTTTGCAGATTAAATTTAGGAGTAATAATTATTAGGAATGTAAAAAAAGCTTTCATTTCTAAACTGCAATACACAATTTGTTTTACACCAAAAGGTTAATGGTGCAGATGAAATATGCTCATCTCAAGTTAATACACAGGAACAAAATTCATAGATGTGTATCTAAAGATGCAATTATATTCATAGCACCAACACTGACAACTTTCAAATGGTTGCCAAATACCTAAGCTTTGACTCAGCACATAAAGGAAAATTGACCTTTCCCAGAGGGAAGAGAGGAGGCCAACAGAGCACTCAGTGTCAAAAAGAAACAGAAAAAAACGAGAAAAGAAAAATACTAGGCCAACAAAAAGGATGTTTTTCTTTTAAAGGGTTTTTAAGCATGAAATCCAAAGGGTGTGATTCATTTCCCCCAGTTAAGAATAACCTCCATGACATAATCACTGGGCAATTGTAAAGTCTGTGCCTACCACAGTTTGTAGTGATACCATACTGATGGTATTTCTTCATCCCAAACTTTGCCAATACAGGAAGTTGCAGCTTTGATTTTACTTACTTGCTGTTTCTGTTGTTGCTGTTTAGTTACATTCCTCATGTAAGTATTATATTTAATGATATCTTGGCTCATTTCATCCACTCTGTCCATTAACAGCTGAAGATTCTTCTCCAGATGATTTCTGTAAGAAACAAATATTATGAAATATAAAGAAAAAGTTCTGTACATTATGCAAAAATATCCATTATTCATTCTCAAACAAAATACATTTGTACTCTATTTTAGAACAATCGCAGAAAAGAGTGAAACCCTCTTGTCTCAGCAGACCATACTATCAAAGCTCCAATAGGGAAAAGAAATGAGCAGTTAGGAATGGCCAGTATTCCACAACCAACTCAACTACTGACAATAACATTTCTGGAACTCTGATGCATTGTGTTGCTTACAATACAAGTGAGCCAGAAAGCAACACTGGTGGTATTTTACCCATACTGCAGCATCTACTAAAGTCAATACAGACTTGCTCCAGGCCAGTAATGCTGCCAAAGGATAGGAGGATTGAAAGATACATACATCCCCTGAGCCTCCAACCATTTTCAGCAATCCAGCTGGTGAATTCAAGCTGCTTTTGCTAGGCAAAGAATAGGAACCCAAGTATATGGCCAAAAAGTAATTTTATTTCGATATCCATAATGTTTTAATGACTTTTTCCAAAGGGACAACCCTTTAAAGTGTGCAAAATAGTTGATGGTATCAAGGTATACAACCAGAAAAGTTATTTTATTGAAATGTGACTGCTAAGGTAAGAAGCAAAAATAATTTAAGATCCATGCATCTAACACAACACAGCCAGTCAGCATTTGTAAAGAGAAAAGACATCTTATTTTAGGTTTGTTCCGATTGTAGTTCAGTAACCCAATTTAGCTAAGTAGGTATAATTTGTCACAGAAGTGTAGTCAACAGATCAGAATCTGCATAACCCAATCAGGTCTAACATGATTTATGCATGAATTCACAATAGGTATGGATGAGAAACGCCATTCCCTACATCTAAATTCATCCATGCAGAAAGATCCTCAAGTCCCCCACTGCAGTACCCCAATTTTTCCTTAAATGTTGCCAAGGGTTTTACCTCCACAACTTTATATCCAGAAGACTATTTCATATGTTAATCACACTCTGTATGGAGAATAATTTCCTGATAACAAATGCAGCCTTTTAGAAGTGCTAACAGCCACCAGGTGGCGCTGTACTGGCACATGCACAAATGTAGCCTGCTCCACTAAAACGTAACAGCCTGCGATTTTCAGGCAGCTGCCAGGACTAAAGATGGCGCTGCTCAAATAATCACAGAAAGGCAACAGAAACCCATGCCAGCACACAATGGCTGGAGAGCACGGGGAAGAGAGCGGGGAAGTGTGGGGGGGGGTGGGGGAAGAGAGCAGGGTGTGGGGGGGGGGGCGAAGACAGCAGGGCGTGGGGGGGGGTGGGGAGAAGAGAAGACAGCAGTGCGTGGGGGGGGGGGGAAGGAGAGGGAAGAGAGAGCAGGGCACGGGGGGGGGGGGGGGGAAGAGAGAGCAGGGCGTGGGTGGGAGGGTAAAGAGAGAGCAGGGCGTGGGGGGGGGGGGGAGAGAGAGAGCAGGGCGTGGGGGGGGGGGGGGAAGACAGAGCAGGGCGTGGGGGGGGGGAGAAGACAGAGCAGGGCACGGGGGGGGGGAAGGAGAGGGAAGAGAGAGCAGGGCACGGGGGGGGGGAGAAAAGAGAGAGCAGGGCGTTGGGGGGGGGGGGGAAAGAGAGAGCAGGGCGTGGGGGGGGGGGGGGGGAAGAGAGAGCAGGGCGTGGGGGGGGGGGAAGAGAGAGCAGGGCGTGGGGGGGGGGGGAAGAGAGAGCAGGGCGTGGGGGGGGGGGGGGGGAAGAGAGAGCAGGGCGTGGGGGGGGGAAAGAGAGAGCAGGGCGTGGGGGGGGGGGAAAGAGAGAGCAGGGCGTGGGGGGGGGGGAAGAGAGAGCAGGGCGTGGGGGGGGGGAAGAGAGAGCAGGGCGTGGGGGGGGGGAAGAGAAGAGAGAGCAGGGCGTGGGGGGGGGGGGGGAAGAGAGAGCAGGGCGTGGGGGGGGGGGGGAAAGAGAGAGCAGGGCGTGGGGGGGGGGGAAAGAGAGAGCAGGGCGGGGGGGGGGAAAGAGAGAGCAGGGCGTGGGGGGGGGGAGAGAGAGCAGGGCGTGGGGGGGGGGAAAAGAGAGAGCAGGGCGTGGGGGGGGGGAAAGAGAGAGCAGGGCGTGGGGGGGGGGGGGAGAAGAGAGAGCAGGGCGTGGGGGGGGGGGAAGAGAGAGCAGGGCGTGGGGGGGGGGGAAGAGAGAGCAGGGCGTGGGGGAAGAGAGAGCAGGGCGTGGGGGGGGGGGGAAGAGAGAGCAGGGCGTGGGGGGGGGGGGGAAGAGAGAGCAGGGCGTGGGGGGGGGGGGGAAGAGAGAGCAGGGCGTGGGGGGGGGGGAGAAAGAGAGCGGGGAAGTGGGGGGGTGGGTGGGAGAAAGAGAGCGGGGAAGTGGGGGGGTGGGTGGGGGAAAGAGAGCGGGGAAGTGGGGGGGTGGGTGGGGGGAAGACAGCAGGGAAGTGGGGGGGTGGGTGGGGGAAGACAGCAGGGAAGTGAGGGGGGTGGAAGAGAGAGCAGGGCTTCCGCTTCTCACTCGTTGCCGACCCCTGCCGTTAGTGCCCCACGTGCTGCCTTGTGTCCCAATGACTAAATCTGCCCCTGCACAGGTGAAGGTCGTCCAATCTTTGCCAGGGCCCTCATGGGCCCCAAAACCCAGAGGACATTGGCTAAGAGCATCTTAGCAGTCAGAGCAGCTGTTTGTGCAGCCTGACCATACCTTTACTGAAGCCACAGGGGTTGCACCACATAGACATGCTAGGAAGAAGCGGGGTCAAGATTTGGAGTTGCACAAGGGTACGTGCACATGACTGTTACATAATGTTGGAATGTTAAGTTTTTGTTTAATTTTTGATCCAAATAAATATTACTTGTTTCTACATTTTCCTGCGTGTCCATTTTTGGGTGCTGCTGCTGGTGCCTTCACTGCATTATGTTCTACCTCCTCAGAATCATCTGAAGAGGCTCTGCGCTCTGCACCTTATTCCTCTGCAGGCCCAAACCTCACTGCTATGCAATGTTGTGCAGCACACCGTGACCATGGAGAGCCTGGCTGGTGCCTATTGAAGAGCGTCTCAGATCTTTCCAAACATTTTTTTTCTTCTTTTCATGGGATGTGGGCGCCGCTGGCAAGCCCAGCATTTGTTGCCCATCCCTAATTGCCCTTGACGACTGAGTGGCTTGCTCGGCCATTTCAGAGGGCAGTCAAGAGTCAACCACATTGCTCTGGGTCCAGAGTCACATGCTGGCCTGACCAGGTAAGGATGGCAGATTTCTTTCCTTGAAGGAAATTAGCAAAATAGATCAGTTTTTATGAAAATCGATAATGGTTTCATGGCACCATTACTGACACTAGCTTTTTCCAGATTTTTAAAATTAATTAATTGAATTTAAATTCCACCAGCTGCCATAGTGGGATTTGAACCCTTGTCCCCAAGGCATTAGCCTGGGCCTTTGTAACACTAGTCCAGCGGCATTAGCGCAAAGCAAATGTCTCCGCATTACGCCACGCCACTGTCTCCCTGAAACACACCTTCAGCATGCTGATGGCTTGCTCAATGGCACATCTGGTTGTCATATGGATTTTATTTATTGCTCCTGGGCCTCAATGGTTGGGTTCCTCACAAGTGTTATCAGCCGCTTTAAGTGGATATCCTTTGTCTCTAAGTAGCCAGCTGGTAAGTTTGTTTTGAGGTGTGGAGAGATCAAAAAGCGTGGACTGGCAAAGAACATTCTAAAGGGGGAGGGTGAACAACCAGTTGTCATTGTGCACATAGGTACTAATGATATAGGTAAAAAACGGGATGAGGTCCTACAAGCAGAGTTTAGGGAGTTAGGAGCCAAGTTAAAAAGTAGGACCTCAGAGGTAGTAATCTCAGGATTACTACCAGTGCCACGTGATAGTCAGAGTAAAAATGAAAGAATAGTCAGGATGAATGCGTGGCTTGAGAGATGGTGCAGGAAGGAGGGGTTCAGATTTTTGGGACATTGGGACCGGTTCTGGGGGAGGTGGGACTATTACAAATTGGACGGTCTACACCTGGGCCGGACTGGAACCAATGTCCTTGGAGGTGCTTTTGCTAACGCTGTTGGGGAGGGTTTAAACTAATGTGGCAGGGGGATGGGAACCAATTGAGGTCAGTTGACAGTGAGGAGGTAGTAACAAAAGCCTGTAAGAAACTAGATAATGAAGTCAGTGTGACTAAGGGGAAGAGCAGGCAGGGAGCAGATGATGAATATAAAGGGACTGGTGGTCTGAGGTGCATTTGTTTTAATGCAAGAAGTGTAGTAGGTAAGGCAGATGAACTTAGGACTTGGATTAGTACCTGGGAGTATGATGTTATTGCTATTACTGAGACTTGGTTGAGGGAAGGGCATGATTGGCAACTAAATATCCCAGGATATCGATGCTTCAGGCGGGATAGAGAGGGAGGTAAAAGGGGTGGAGGAGTTGCATTACTGGTCAAAGAGGATCACAGCTGTGCTGAAGGAGGGCACTATGGAGGACTCGAGCAGTGAGGCAATATGGACAGAACTCAGAAATAGGAAGGGTGCGGTAACAATGTTGGGGCTGTACTACAGGCCTCCCAACAGCGAGCGTGAGATAGAGGTACAAATATGTAAACAGATTATGGAAAGTTGTAGGAGCAACAGGGTGGTGGTGATAGGAGATTTTAATTTTCCCAACATTGACTGGGATTCGCTTAGTGTTAGAGGTCCAGATGGAGCAGAATTTGTAAGGAGCATCCAGGAAGGTTTTCTAGAGCAGTATGTAAATAGTCCAACTCGGGAAGGGGCCATACTGGACCTGGTGTTGGGGAATGAGCCCGGCCAGGTTGTTGAAGTTTCAGTAGGGGACTACTTTGGGAATAGTGATCACAATTCCGTAAGCTTTAAAATACTCATGGACAAAGACGAGAGTGGTCCTAAAGGAAGAGTGCTAAATTGGGGAAAGGCCAACTATACCAAAATTCGGCAGGAGCTGGGAAATGTAGATTGGGAGCAGCTGTTTGAAGGTAAATCCACATGTGATATGTGGGAGGCTTTTAAAGAGAGGTTGATTAGCGTTCAGGAGAGACATGTTCCTGTGAAAATGAGGGATAGAAATGGCAAGATTAGGGAACCATGGATGACAGGTGAAATTGTGAGACTAGCTAAGAGGAAAAAGGAAGCATACATAAGGTGTAGGCGGCTGATGAAAGACGAAGCTTTGAAAGAATATCGGGAATGTAGGACCAATCTGAAACGAGGAATTAAGAGGGCTAAAAGGGGTCATGAAATATCTTTAGCAAACAGGGTTAAGGAAAATCCCAAAGCCTTTTATTCATATATAAGGAGAAAGAGGGTAACTAGAGAAAGGATTGGCCCACTAAAGGACAAAGGAGGAATGCTATGCTTGGACTCAGAGAAAACGGGTGAGATTCTAAACGAGTACTTTGCATCGGTATTCACCGAGGAGAGGGACATGACGGATGTTGAGGTTAGGAACAGATGTTTGATTACTCTAGGTCAAGTCGGCATAAGGAGGGAGGAAGTGTTGGGTATTCTGAAGGGCATTAAGGTGGACAAGTCCCCAGGTCCGGATGGGATCTATCCCAGGTTACTGAGGGAAGCGAGAGAGGAAATAGCTGGGGCCTTAACAGATATCTTTGCAGCATCCTTAAACACGGGTGAGGTCCCGGAGGACTGGAGAATTGCTAATGTTGTCCCCTTGTTTAAGAAGGGTAGCAGGGATAATCCAGGTAATTATAGACCGGTGAGCCTGACGTCAGTGGTAGGGAAGCTGCTGGAGAAGATACTGAGGGATAGGATCTATTCCCATTTGGAAGAAAATGGGCTCATCAGTGATAGGCAACATGGTTTTGTGCAGGGAAGGTCATGTCTTACCAACTTAATAGAATTCTTTGAGGAAGTGACAAAGTTGATTGATGAGGGAAGGGCTGTCGATGTCATATACATGGACTTCAGTAAGGCGTTTGATAAGGTTCCCCATGGCAGGCCGATGGAGAAAGTGAAGGCGCTTGGGGTCCAAGGTGTACTAGCTAGATGGATAAAGAACTGGCTGGGCAACAGGAGACAGAGAGTAGCAGTAGAGGGGAGTTTCTCAAAATGGAGACGTGTGACCAGTGGTGTTCCACAGGGATCCGTGCTGGGACCACTGTTGTTTGTGATATACATTAATGATTTGGAGGAAAGTATAGGTGGACTGATTAGCAAGTTTGCAGACGACACTAAGATTGGTGGAGTAGCAGATAGCGAAGGGGACTGTCAGAGAATACAGATAGATTGGAGAGTTGGGCAGAGAAATGGCAGATGGAGTTCAATCAGGGCAAATGCGAGGTGATGCATTTTGGAAGATCCAATTCAAGAGTGAACTATACAGTAAATGGAAAAGTCCTGGGGAAAATTGATGTCCAGAGAGATTTGGGTGTTCAGGTCCACTGTTCCCTGAAGGTGGCAACGCAGGTAAATAGAGTGGTCAAGAAGGCATACGGCATGCTTTCCTTCATCGGACGGGGCATTGAGTACAAGAGTTGGCAGGTCATGTTACAGTTGTATAGGACTTTGGTTCGGCCACATTTGGAATACTGCGTACAGTTCTGGTCGCCACATTATCAAAAGGATGTGGATGCTTTGGAGAGGGTGCAGAGGAGGTTCACCAGGATGTTGCCTGGTATGGACGGCGCTAGCTATGAAGAGAGGTTGAGTAGATTAGGATTATTTTCATTAGAAAGACGGAGGTTGAGGGGGGACCTGATAGAGGTGTACAAAATCATGAGAGGTATAGACAGGGTGGACAGCAAGAGGCTTTTTCCCAGAGTAGGGGTTTCAATTACTAGAGGACACGAGTTCAAAGTGAAAGGGGAAATGTTTAGGGGGGATATGCGTGGAAAGTTCTTTACGCAGAGGGTGGTGGGCACCTGGAACGCGTTGCCAGCGGAGGTGGTAGACGCGGGCACGATGGAGTCTTTTAAGATGTATCTAGACAGATACATGAATGGGCAGGAAGAAAAGAGATACAGAACCTAAGAAAATAGGCGACATGTTTAGAGAGAGGATCTGGATCGGCGCAGGCTTGGAGGGCCGAAGGGCCTGTTCCTGTGCTGTAATTATCTTTGTTCTTTGTTCTTTGTTCTTTTGAAAGCATCATGGCTGCTGCTCAGAAATCTTGTGTGCACACATATAAACATCTTTTTGTGGTTGGACACCAGCAGCATGCTGATGAAGTGGAAGCTTTACGGCTGATGACTACCCTGGGGGATCTGGGGGTGCCTTGATTCTCACATGCATGCAGTCAATATCACACCTGTGAGAAGCCAGTCAGAGATGCAAACCCGAGTGCTCGCTCACAGTGACTGGCGTCACCATTGGCCAGGTTGACTTAATTGCCAGCTCTGGCAAACAAGCCGTCGGTCACCTATCTTACACATTTGTGGACCGCCAACTGCAAGATCCTGGAAGGAGCAATTCAGGGCAGTGGTAACTTTGACAGCCACTGGCAAAGCATGGCCATCAGATCCACTTGGCAGCAGGTCTTATTCAGTAGGCTGCAAATTTCCACCACCATCTGGCACAAAAGCAAGTCTTCTGACATGTCAAGGAAGATTAACCTCTGCTTGCACACCTTGTATTACAGATACAGCCTCCTGCGATCTGAAGCACTCTGTTCGTCCCCTCTCTTCTGTGGAGCGGGAGGTCTGTGAAGAGCAGGTTGTTACTGCTTCTGTTTTGATCCTCATCTGAGATCCGATGTAAAACAGCATAAGTGGCACCCATGCTGATCTGATGATGGACCACAGCTCCAAAATGCAGATCAGACATACAAACCTCCAAAGTTATGGATGTAACCTTTCAGCACAAGTACAGAGAACAAAGCCTTTTGCAGAAACTGGCAAGAAACCAGCTGTGAGGTTTTATTGTTTATTGGCATAATTCCCGGACGTTGTCAGCCCCCTCAATTACTGGCGTTCTTGTCTTGGCGAGTCTCAGGAAGCTCGGTAAACCCGTGGAACTACAGCTAAAGCCCGAAAGTCATTAATATCACTGCAATTGAGTGTGCAATATAGTGAAATTGATAACCTGCCTCCCGAGGGAGTTGCTTGCACGTAGCCTAACGGGCTGGAGTTAAGTGTGGAAGCTGGCGGGTTGGAACCAGCTTCCCAACATGCTGTCAATTTCCATGCTTTTTTTTTTTAGGTGCCCCTTGTACCTCGAAATTCTTTTGCGTGTAACTTGTTGGAAGTGTGAACTGATAATGGTGTGGCAAGGGCAACAGGCATTTTGGGACTTCAGCGAAAGGCAAGGCCATCAATGTATTGGCTATGAGATTTAAGGATCAAGAAAGAAACAGAGGAACTACTGAAAAAGACATTGAATGAGACACAAATTAGGTACAGAAAGAGAACTAAAAAGAGGTAAATGAAGAGTGGATTGAGAGAGAAAAGAGGCAGAAAGGAAAAAATAAATAAATTCAACATTTTAGCAATGATCTACCACCTAAAGGAATGAGATGCCACATTTTTAGTTGTTCAATTTTGGGGCCAGAGAAGTTGCTTGAGATTATTGTTAATGCAATGCCCTTGTTAAAACGGTATTTTGTAAATTACCAGATATAGCTTTTTTTGGCAAGCTGAATGGGTGATATGCAAATCCAGCAAGTTCTTAAAACTTTGGAAAGGGTGCAGAGGAGATTTACTAGGATGTTGCCTGGTATGGAGGGAAGGTCTTATGAGGAAAGGCTGAGGGACTTGAGGTTGTTTTCGTTAGAGAGAAGGAGGAGGAGAGGTGACTTAATAGAGACATATAAGATAATCAGAGGGTTAGATAGGATGGATAGTGAGCGTCTTTTTCCTCAGATGGTGATGGCAAACACGAGGGGACATAGCTTTAAGTTGAGGGGTGATAGATATAGGACAGATGTTAGAGGTAGTTTCTTTACTCAGAGAGTAGTAGGGGCATGGAACGCCCTGCCTGCAACAGTCGTAGACTCGCCAACTTTAAGGGCATTTAAGTGGTCATTGGATAGACATATGGATGAAAATGGAATAGTGTAGGTCAGATGGTTTTACAGGTCGGCGCAACATCAAGGGCCGAAGGGCCTGTACTGTGCTGTAATGTTCTAATTCTAATTCTAATAACAGGAAGGGTAAGGGCAAGATACTGTTTGTGGGAAACAAATGCTGGAACAGCGTAAATCCACCAGCAGGCTGAGATTTGCAACTCGATGCATATTTCTCACTTAGCTGAACCTGCTGGCCGATTTGCACGTTAATAATGGTGTGCATTGTTAACAAACCATTATTATTCTTGCAAAATCCGATCTGGTCTGTCTTAATTTTGTAGATCAATATTGTGTTGGCTTAGTTAAATCACTACTCTGCATTGCTTGGACATGCTGAGCGTTAAGCCTCCTAAAGTCTTAGACCTTGTTCAACTTCTTCCTTAGCTATTTCAATACAATCAAAAGTATGTGAGTCACCTATTTCTCCTTTGCACTTGTCCATAATAAATATTATCAACAATTGTTTTGACCACTCAATTTGTCAAACTCATTTTCGAGTTCCTGAGCAGACTGGTCAGTTTGACCTATATGCACTGAGTTTCTGAATCAGTGGTGGTTTGAACATGGAGCCCTGGGGAACTGCACTCATTATTTTCCCCCATCCTACCATTTCCCCCATAACAAATACTCATCATTTTCTACTGTTCACATCTACTGTTTACCCTGAAACTGCAGAGCTTTTGAGGTTAACAAACAGCCTTTGGTCTGAAAGCCTGTTAAGTGCCTTTTGCTAGTCTCAGTACACTAGAGCTTCCCACAACCCACTTGGAATGTTACTTCCTCAAAGCGGTTAAGGAGGTTCCCCTCTGACTCTAACTTGCCTGCTGTTTGTTTAGTATTACACAATCTTCAATTTTACTCCCGATAATCAATTCTATTATTTTACTCAATATAAAAGAACAATTAATGGGTCTATAGATGCCCATGCATGTTTGTCACCCTTCCTGAATGTAGGAATCACACTGGCCTGTTTCCAAACTACTGGTATCTCCCCAGTGTCCACAGACACCCCCATAATGGTCATTGGGTGTCTCTTTCAGCACTCTGGGGTAAATACCTTTTCTCTTTGACATTTTACTTGTTTGAGTTTGTTTAGCCTGCCTAGAACTTTCACCTCATTTATATATCGGTCACTGATTTCACTTAAATATCACCAGTTCAGCAGGAAAACTGCTCACATCAGCCCCTTTAAATCATTTGGAGTAAATAATTTTTCAGAAAATTTACTATTTTATACTCCGTTTCAAGTCTGTCTGCATCTTTTATGGTTTTCACTTCTTCCTTAAATGCTCTACTTCGGTTGTAGAATCAAATAAATATTTAGTCGTCATGTTTAGGCTCAACTTCTATAATTTCTCAGACATCTCTCTTTGCCTCTCTGCTTAGCCTTCTGCATTTTCTTACATATATCTGAGTGAACCCTTTCATGTACTTGCTGCAGGATTTGTAGATGTCTTTATGTTACTTTTACTTTGCTTGTTCATCCATTTAAGGTTGTTTGTTTAGTCTAAATTTGCACACATCTATCCTACATGTTCAGCGTGGTTCCTTTAAAGGTGTTCTACTTAATCTGCATTCAAGTGTTGTTCAAGAACTTCCCCCAATCCATTCGTTTTAGTAGCTCCTTCCTTTCAGTATATTTATTTTATTTTATTTAGAGGTACAGCACTGAAACAGGCCATTCGGCCCACCAAGTCTGTGCCGACCAACAACCACCCATTTATACTAACCCTGCAGTAATCCCATATTCCCTACCACCTACCTACACTAGGGGCAATTTACAATGGCCAACTTACCTATCAACCTGCAAGTCTTTGGCTGTGGAAGGAAACCAGAGCACCCGGCGAAAACCCACGCGGTCACAGGGAGAACTTGCAAACTCCGCACAGTCAGTATCCAGAATCGAACCCGGGTCCCTGGAGCTGAGAGGCTGCGGTGCTAACCATTGCGCCACCCTTTTAAATTTATATACCTAGTTCTTGGCCGTCGGCATTTCAGACTTACAGATCATACCATTCGTGCAATGCTACAACTTCCATTTCCTATACATGATCTGGGTTGTTCAATAACACCCACGTAAAGATGGGCAATGCCTACTGTTGTTTTGTTGGGCCATTACGAAGTCTAATATAATTACTAATTCTGATACTAAACTTCTTAGGTTGTCACAATTTCTATTTAGATGGTTTATGTCTCTTGTTAAAAATAACTTCCCTATTTTCACATTCTCTTCCTATCTCTGCAGTCTTCTTCCCCTTACTGACCTGATGGCTTGTAGCATACATCACATATTAGCTTGGATTTTTTAAAGAGTTAGCTATGAATAACTAGAGTAGTTCATTCTGTAGCTTACCATATTCCACAGGAATGATTTTGTTTACCTTCCTGGTATCCCTGAAATAGAAGGGTACACCACCTCCTATCAACTCTTGTCTGTTCTGAACAGTTTCTGCGCCTGAAGGGATGCACTAAAAAATGTTTTAATGTTCTTTCTTAGCTGCTGTTACAGATCAGCAAGTGAACACTTTGTTCCAAGTTGGCAACAATACTTGCTATAAGTTTACAATTTGATTATTTTACAGTGGTACTTTGAAAAGTTACTTTGAAGTGCTGCACCAAAGCTACTTTTGCAGTGCATTTAAATTTAGATTATTAAAGTTGCATTTTAAACTTTACCATATTAATACTGCAGATATTGGTTTGGCACTGGTACCTATCTCCACACCATACACAAAATGGGTGAGCAAATCACTTAAATCTATTTGCAGTGCTCTTCTAACCAGCATCCAAATGTCAGTGACATTTTTTTTTAACATTACCAGAGAGCCAAATTTCTTCGTTTATGCTCATTTGAATAATAAATGATAAAAATGGATGTCGGCTTTGTACAACCTAAAAAGACTGCCATGTGCCTTTTGGTGGAATCAAGTTATCAAGGTAGTAATTTGCATAATATAACTGACACAGGCACCTAAACATCGTCAATGCATGTATACATGGAGATACACTAATGGGGTTTTAGATTGCTAGACAAAGTTGATAAGATAAATAAAAAGCTAAAACAAATCTTTGCAGAACAAATTAAGAGAACATCTCTTTTTGGGAACTTAAACAGAAGGAATAAATTAATCTCCATAGGTCTGCTGACATAAAATAGGTATAATTACTTTAAATATAGTAGGCATATTTACTTTAAATTTTAGCACCATCAGCCAGAATATTAAGATTCTGATTGCACACAATAATTGTTTTGTAAAATATGCATTACAACCACTATTATATCTATTTTAAACCCCATGATAGAATGCATAGACACACATTTTTTCTTTAGTACTTCCAAATGTTTTGACAATTAAAGGGTTTACTGAATATAATAATGCCTTGAACGATTAATGAGCTAAACATGAATGACCGCAAAACATTCTTTGAAATGCTGCAGCGCCCCAGAACTATTTAAAGTAATGCACTCCAATAGTTTCCTTGGACTGTGTCAATGCTAATAGGTTTTGACATATTTTCTTATAAATTATGGAAGATTGGGACCAAGGTTCTAATCCATTCCATGATGAAAAGCTTTGATGACTCCAAGAGTGCTTTGTGAAATGAGTTTGGGCAGTCTCAACCTAGCTCTTAGTTTAAAAAAAAACTTGCATTTATAGAATACCTATCACAATCTCAGGTTGTCCCAAAGAGCCTTACAGCCACTGAAGTACTTACACTGTTGCAATGTAGGAAACAGACCAGTCAGTTTGTGCACAGCAAGTTCCCAAACAGCAATGCGATGCTGACCAAATAAACTTTTTTTAAAATAGTGATCTTGGTTAAGGGATAAATATTGCCCAGGACACATGGGAAAAATACTCCTGCTTTTCTTCAATGTAGTAACATAGGATCTTTTACACCCAGCTAAGAGGGAAGACAGGCTCTCAGCTTAACTTGTCATCCGAAAGATGGTACCTCCAACAATGCAGCACTCCCTTTGTACTGCGCTAGAATGTCAGGCTAAATCAGTGTTTGCCAAACTTTTTTGGTTGAAGGATTCCTTTTCAAATGGATTAATAATCAAGGAACTCCTAGCTAAATTATAATTTATAACAGCATGCAGTTTTTGCCTGTCTGGACTGTTTTGATTGGTCAGTTTAAGGGATGTGTCTGTTGGTGGGCAGTGCTTTATTGTCACATTCGGGTACTAAGTGTACCGAGTACAACAAATTTTTGGATCCATCTGATACAAGGGACCTTGAGAAAGACGCAAGGTCCTCCGTTTACAACCAGGTGTGGCCTTTCTAATCTCTGCCATCTAAGTTATTTCAGTGAAATGGTTGCTAACTGCAATTTTTAAAACTTCTCACTGGAGTTTGTGGAACCTTGCTATGCACTAAACAGTTGCCACTTTACCTCACAGAATTGCACCAGATAATTAATTCTATGCGAGGTGCTTTGCGACATTGGAAAGACACGAGTGCTGAATAGATGCAAATTTTTTTTGTCTTTAGGGAGATTCGGCAACAGTGCAAACTACAGGGGATTAATGGCCTTTTCTTAATACATATTCTCTTATGCAGCTAAGAATCTTATAAGGAAGGCTGAGTGCAAAAGCTGTAGAATTACTTCAGAGTAATGTGTTAAACTGACGGAGATGAAAAATGTTGTTTTAGTGAAATGATTGCTAACTGCAATTTTTTTTTAAACGCACCCATAGATATATGCCAGAATATTAATGTTCTAAGTCCTAATCTCGATCCCATGACTTATCTTTTACTATTTCCATACAGGGAACAAGGATGGTTAGTCCTCTTGGAACATGAAGAGCGAAGAACAGCAGTCAGAAACAAGGTAACAACCCTTCAATTTAATGCATAGAGACTTGCTGTATGGGAAGGACTTAGCATACTTCATAGTACTGGAAAACTGTTCCAGCAGCATACGGTCAATGTATTAGTTTTTGTATTAGTTTAGAGATACAGCACTGAAACAGGCCCTTCGGCCCACCAAGTCTGTGCCGACCATCAACCACCCATATATACTAATCTTACATTAATCCCATATTCCTACCACATCCCCACCTGTCCCTATATTTCCCTACCACCTACCTATACTAGGGGCAATTTATAATGGCCAATTTACCTACCAACCTGCAAGTCTTTTGGCTTGTGGGAGGAAACCAGAGCACCCGGATAAAACCCACGCAGACACAGGGAGAACTTGCAAACTCCACACAGGCAGTACCCAGAATTGAACCCGGGTCACTGGAGCTGTGAGGCTGCGGTGCTAACCACTGCGCCGCCCTGTACACCAAGATCTAGGTCATTAATATACATCAGGAAGAGCAAGGGTCCTAACACTGACCCTTGGGGAACTGCACAAAAACCTTCCTCCAGTCTGAAAAACATCCATTAACCTCTACTCTCCGTTTCCTGACAATCAGCCAATTTCGTATCCATGTTATTACTACTGTCTCTTTTATTCCATGAGCTATAATTTTGCTCACAAGTCTGTTGTGTGGCACTTTATCAAATGCTTTTTGGAAGTCCATGTACACTACATCAACAGCATTGCCCTGATCAACCTTCTCTGTACATCAAAAAACACCAGCAAGTTAGTCAAATACTATTTGCCCTTCACAAATCCATGCAATGCTGAGGTTGGAGTTGAAGGGAACTGGCTTAATTATATCAAACAAAATCAGAAATGTTTACGAGTCGAGGTTTATCAAGGCCTGTTAGATTATGTGCATAACAGAGCAGCTGAATACAACGCTATGCCTAGCAATACATTTATTTGCCATCGATGTTTCAAGCCAGCCCAAGTGCAATGCAGTAGTATCAAGACGCCATAAGAAGAAAATTTGGGAAGTTGGATCTATTATGTTTGCTTGCAATCCAAGATGGACTGAAATCGCTGAAAGCATTGAACTTTATCAATGTCCAGAACATTGGCCAGATATTGTTGTAAGAGTTTTTCACATGAAACTAAAACGGCTGCTTCATGATTTAACAATAAAACATATACTCGGGAAGCCAAGTGCATTTTTGTATGTCCGAGCAACAAGGAAGCCGCTTCAAGATTGTTAAAACAAACATGGTACCTGACCCTTGCAGGACTCTCAATCCCAACTCACTGTGTATGTGGGACGATTAATGTTGTAAAAAATTTCCAAAAGAATTTATAAACTAAACTAATCCCATATTCCAACCAAACATCCCCACCTGTCCCTATATTTCCCTACCACCTACCTATACTAGTGACAATTTATCATGGCCAATTAACCTATCAACCTGCAAGTCTTTTGGCTTGTGGGAGGAAACCGGAGCACCCGGAGAAAACCCACGCAGACACAGGGAGAACTTGCAAACTCCACACAGGCAGTACCCGGAATCGAACCCGGGTCCCTGGAGCTGTGAGGCTGCGGTGCTAACCACTGCGCCGCTTTTATTAGTAGGGGGATCGAGTTTCGGAGCCACGAGGTCATGCTGCAGCTGTACAATACTCTGGTGCGGCTGCATCTGGAGTATTGCGTGCAGTTCTGGTCACCGCATTATAGGAAGGATGTGGAAGCTTTGGAAAGGGTGCAGAGGAGATTTACTAGGATGTTGCCTGGTATGGAGGGAAGGTCTTATGAGGAAAGGCTGAGGGACTTGAGGTTGTTTTCGTTAGAGAGAAGGAGGAGGAGAGGTGACTTAATAGAGACATATAAGATAATCAGAGGGTTAGATAGGATGGATAGTGAGCGTCTTTTTCCTCAGATGGTGATGGCAAACACGAGGGGACATAGCTTTAAGTTGAGGGGTGATAGATATAGGACAGATGTTAGAGGTAGTTTCTTTACTCAGAGAGTAGTAGGGGCATGGAACGCCCTGCCTGCAACAGTCGTAGACTCGCCAACTTTAAGGGCATTTAAGTGGTCATTGGATAGACATATGGATGAAAATGGAATAGTGTAGGTCAGATGGTTTTACAGGTCGGCGCAACATCGAGGGCCGAAGGGCCTGTACTGTGCTGTAATGTTCTAATTCTAAAAAAAAAAACCAGAGAACACTGATGGTTATCCCCAATATAAGAGAGGCAATACAAACATGACAGTTACAGTTGGAAGATATGGACTCCATAATCGTTGGGTAGTAGTTTATGACCCATACTTAATCTTAAAATATAATGCTCATATTCATGTTGAAGTTTGTTCATCTATAAAAAGCTTGAAATACCTATACAAATATGTTTACAAAGGACATAACTGTGCAAGCAGTGAAATGAGACCACAGGCTGAAGAAAATGGAGAATTGGTATGGGATAAGTCACAACATATTTGGATGCTCGTTAAGTGAGTGCCCCCGAAGCCATGTGAAGACTCTTAGGAAACAAAATGCATGATCAATTTTATACAAATATCAGAATGCCTGTACATTTGCCTGACTTGCAAGCGGTTTACTTTCAAGAAAATCAAGAACAAGAAGCCACCATGCGAGCAGCAAACAAGAATACATTGCTGACAACTTATTTCATGTTAAACAATGACGATATATCCACGTGAGAGTATTTTTACTACGAAATACCAAATCACCATGTTTGAAAAACAGCAAGGTATTTGGAAGGAACATAAGCAAGGAGGTAAATCAACAATAGGAAGAATAATTAGAGTGGGGCCAAAAGATGAAGAACATTATTTTTAAGAGTGGTGTCGCTACACGTTAAGGCCGCAAAATCTTTTGAGGATCTGTTAACAGTTTGCAAACCGAATGGTGAATAGAAAAAGTATGTTCTACATACTAGTATGCAGCGATTGAATTAGGTCTTTTGGATGATGATTCTGAATGTGAAAATGCTTTTAGATGTAACTCTACTTTCAACACCTTGTGCCACCATCTGTGTTTTTTTATAATCCAGAAGATCCTCTAGCACTATGTAATAAATGTAAGGTGGCAATGAGTGAAGACGACTTTTTAATCACTTACTCAGAAGAAACAGCTTATTCTCATTCACTTGTTATGGTCAGGTGGGTGATGGCATGGCTGGTTTCCACTGTTCACCTCCCAACTGACCACAGACAGTGTTTTTGCTTAAATTAGTGTTTCAGCCCCATGTTTTGTTTGCCAAATAAATAATGACAAGTTTTCTCATAGGTTTTAAAACAGAAGATTAAATATTTATTGAACAATATTCATCACCTGAAATTATCGCAACACCGCCCAAGCACACTCAAGAAGAGATAGATAGAAGGTAAAGGGTAAGAGGTGTTAAGAGTTCAAGATGTAAATGTCTGCTGTTTCAAGAAAACCTGCGAGATCGTCTCAAAAGGTGAATTTTAAAGTTGCAGGCCTGTTTGCTGGTTTTCTGGGTTGCTGAAGACTTCTGGCAGTTCACTTCAGTTTGAAGACAGTGCTGATGGTCTTGGTTCAGTTTTCACAGGTAGAGGAGTTGCTTCAAAAGGCACTCTCTTTTCTCTGCTGCAGTTGGCTTTCAACTTGTCTCAGCAGAATTCAAATGTTAGCCGGAACTGGTGTCTCTCTCTCACTCAGCCTTGTGCTGAAATTCAAAATAGCTTTTGATGCTGACCGTGTGGTTGGAGAAAGACTGAATGTTGATGACTGAGCTGGAAAGACTCCTTTGTTCTTCAAAGCGATTACCTTTAAAGGTAAACTCATTGAGTGTTAGTTTCACCCATGTTAACTTTAAGTCTCAATTCTTGATAGACTGGTTGGCTTTTGATGGCCCCTTGTTGATAACGAGGGCTGTTCACACTCTATTGTGATGAAGGATAGTTGAAGACAGCGTGTCTGGGAGTATTTTTGTCTTAGTTCGTTTTGTGTATAGCTCACATCCATGTGTGATAAGCTATCTCATTTCCATGTAGACAGGTTAATTGCATGTGTATTGTAGTGCAGGAGGTGATATTTGTTATGTGACTCTGTACCCTCCATCTTGTTGAAAGCAAGTGGACCATCTTTTAAAATTATTCTAATTTTTTTTTAACTCCAGTTTATTTTTTGTATTTTCATTGCTGCACTTCATGAACGTGACACACTGTATTACATTGAGGAATTTTTTTACGGGCAATAATACGAGTTTACAGATTGCCAGCAAGCACTACTTACTTAGACATCTTGGAAGAGGAAGCCAAAGGCAATCTTGATAAAGAAAAGCTTGACCATGATTATAAGCCGATTGTTGATGAGGTCTTCCAAGCTATCTACGAAAGAAAAAGCAAAGCGTTCTTTTCCCACAGTCCCACGGGAACAGGGAAAACCTTTGTTTACAACTCTGTATTGCATATGATACAAGGCAAAGGAGATGTAGTTTTGCCATACTCTTCAACTAGCATAGCCTTTACTCTTCTCATTGGAGGTCAAACAGCGCAATCGCTTTTCAAAATTCCAATATCAATTCACGAGTCTTCAACATGCAAATTGAAAGCAAAATCTAGAGTAGTAGAACTTATTAGCAAGTCAAAGCTCATTATATGGAAAAAAGTTCAATGATATCAACATACTGCTTCCTGGTGGTGGATCATTTACTTAAATTTTTAAAGGAATAACAATATGACATTCGGAGGGAAAATTCTTTTGCCAGGTGGTGATTTTCAACCGCTCGTACCAATTATTCCTTTTGAGCGAGAGGATATATTGTAGTAAGGTGAGGAAAATCAAACTTAAAGAAAACATGAGAGTAACACCCACCAAAAAAGTGTTTGGAGATTGGCTTCTTAAATAAGGAGATGGAAAATTGGGAGATTCAATTGAAATACTGGAGTACTGTTTTTCCGAGGAGTCAAACTGTTGATTTCCTATTTGATGAAATCATTGATGCATTTGATGCAAATTATTCATAAGCTATTCTTTGAGCTAAAAATTAAGACTCACTAGATTCGAATGAACAGGTTTTAGAAAAGCTGTCAGGTGAATTAAAATAATACATCAGCGACTGATTAACAGTCTGTACCCGCCGGAGTTTCTTCACAGTCTAACTCCAATGGGCATACCACCGCAATGGCTTGGAACTAAAGAAGGAACACTTCAAATATTGCTATGAAACTTGAATCCGAAACAAGGACTTTATCATGGAACAAGATTGATAGTTAGGAAGCTGCTTTCATTGGTGATAGATGCTGAAATTATAACAAGCAGATTTCAAGGAAATAATGTTTATTCCTTGAATAATATTAGCCGTCACAAGGCCAGGCTTTTGACAAAATTTGTAGTTATAATTCTTAGGTCTGTTTTTACACATGGATAGCTTTATGTAGTTTTTTTCCAGAATGAGAAGTTTTGATTTTATTAAGACTTTGGTGAAAGAATAATTAGAAGTCCTGTATTTAAAGAAGCAGTGTTACAAGATAATAACTTGACTACAAATAATACAAAGGCAAAATACTGGAAATCTGAAATAGGAACAGGAAGTGCTGGAAATACTCAGTAGGTCTGACAGTCTCTGTGGAGAGAGAAACAGAGGGCTGAGATTCTGAGATTTTACAGCGCCCCACCCCCCCGGCATGGGGGGTCATGGCGGGGGGCCTTAAAATGTCTAGGCAGAGGCCCGCCATGGGCCATGACGCCAGAAAGGCCCGGCCCAATATTGCCAGCGGTGGCAGTCCCAACCACCCCCCCCACTCAGCAATGGGAGCAAAATTTACATATGTAAATAAGTTTAAATAAAGTAATTAATTACCTCCTTGCCTCCACCTTCTGCCCCGTTGTGATATTGGTGCAGGTGGCCGACACTCCTGCGCCTTTGCATCCCCGTCTGGGAAACTGAGGCATAACACTGGTGAGGAGGGGGGAAGCAGGGAAGCTTTTCAGTGTTGTGGGGGGGGTTTGCGGGCGGAAAGCACGGTCAAACGAATCTCATTGGTTTAGGGGATGGTTGGGAGGATTAGAATTTAAAGTTTATGTACTTGGGGGCGGGTGGTGATTCAGATGGGCAGGGGCTGTGTTTTTGTGGGGTGAGGGGGACAGAGAAAGAGAGGGCAAGTAATGCATTGCATGGTTGTTGGGGGAGTGGGGGGGGGGGGCAATTTAAATATTTAAAAACAATTTTGGAAACCTATTTCTTTAAATATGGAAATTTAATGGAAGGGCTTGAATCCCTTTAAAAATGGCATCAGCACCTGCGCAAAGGCTGCTGACACCACTGCAGGAGATGGACCGCCCGCCCGCCCCCTCCACGTCATTGGACTGGGCGGTCCGCCCCAGATATTTAAATGAGCCGCCACGCTGAATACCGCGGTGGCTCCGCGACATGCGGTCCGCCATTGTTTATGTCCGCCGCCAAAAGTAAAATCAGGTCCGTGACCTTTTATCAGAACTATTTTTGATGTATTTAATCTTAATATAACGCTTATATTAATGTTGAAGTTGGGTCATCTATAAAAAGCATGAAGTACTATATGTTGACAAGGGACATGACTCTGCAAGCATAGAAATGAGACCGCAGGCCCAAAAAAAAAGGCAAACTGATATGGGATGAAGTTGCAACATATTTGAATGCCTGTTAAGTTAATGCCCCGAAGCAATGTGGACACTTCTTCTTTGGCCTCCTTGTCTCGAGAGACAATGGATAAGCGCCTGGAGGTGGTCAGTGGTTTGTGAAGCAGCGCCTGGAATGGCTATAAAGGCCAATTCTAGAGTGACAGACTCTTCCACAGGTGCTGCAGATAAAATTAGTTGTCGGGGCTGTTACACAGTTGGCGGGGCTGTTACACAGTTGGCGCTCTCCTTGCGCTTGTCTTTTTTCCTGCCAAGTCTCTCCGACTCGCCACGCTTTAGCCCCGCCTTTATGGCTGCTCGCCAGCTCTGGTGATCGCTGGCAACTGACTCCCACGACTTGTGATCAATGTCGCGTTTGCAGATGTCTTCAAAACTGAGCCATGGATGGCCGGTGGGTCTGGTACCAGTGGCGAGCTCGCTGTACAATGTATTCTTGGGGATCCTGCCATCTTCCATGCGGCTCACATGGCCAAGGCATCTCAGGCGCTGCTGGCTTAGTAGGGTGTATATGCTGGGGATGTTGGCCGCCTCAAGGACTTCTGTGTTGGAGATACGGTCCTGCCACCTGATGCCAAGGATTTTCCGGAGGCAGCGAAGATGGAATGAATTGAGATGTCACTCTTGGCTGACATACGTTGTCCAGGCCTCGCTGCCGTAGAGCAAGGTACTGAGGACAGATTTGATACACTTGGACTTTTGTGTGTTCTGCGTCAGTGCGCCATTTTCCCACACTCTCTTGGCCAGTCTGGACATAACCTTTCCCATGCGCTTGTTTAATTCTGCATCGAGAGGCAGGTTACTAGTGATAGTTGAGCCTAGGTAGGTGAACTCTTCAACCACTTCCAGAGTGTGGTCGCTGATATTGACAGATGGGGCATTTCTGACGTCCTGTCCCATGCTGTTCGTTTTCTTGAGGCTGATGGTTAGGCCAAATTCATTGCAGGCAGCCGCAAACCTGTCGATGAGTCTCTGCAAACACTCTTCAGTGTGAGATATTAATGCAGCATCGTCAGCAAAGAGGAGTTCCCTGATGAGGACTTTCCATACTTTGGTCTTCACTTTTAGACGGGCAAGGTTGAACAAACTGCCACCTGATCTTGTATGGAGGAAAATTCCTTCTTCTGAGAACTTGAATGCATGAGAGAGCAGCAGGGAGATGATGATCTCAAACAGTGTAGGTGCGAGAACATAGCCCTGTTTCACGACACTCAGGATTGGAAGTCGCAACATATTTGAATGCCTGTTAAGTTAATGCCCCAAAGCAATGTGGACACTGTTAGAAAACAAAGTGCATGATCAATCGCATATTAGAATGCCTGTACACTTGCCTGACATGCAGGAGGTTTACTTTCAAGAAAATCAAGAATAAGCCATCATTACACGAGCAGCAAACAAGAATACAACGTTGACAGCTTATTTCAAGTTAAATAATGATGAAATATCCATGTATGAGCACTTTTGCCTTACAATACCAAATCACTGTTTGAAAAAAAGAATCTGCTTCCTGGCCCTTTCATGCAGCGTGGCCATAACTAGCTGCGTAAAAATGTTTTTCCTCAAATCAAATTCCTTTGCCAGTCACCTTAAATCTGTGTCCTATTGTTACCAACCCTTTTGCCACTGGAAACAGTTTCCCGATTTATGCTATCCAGTTCCTTCATGATTTTGAATACATCAATCAAATCTCCTCTAAACCTTTTCTGTTCTAAGGAGAACAATCTTAGCTTTTATCTCCCCACATAATTGAAATCCGCCATCCTTGGTTCAATTCTAATAAATCTCTTCTATACCTTCTCCTAATGTGAGATGCTGGAATTGAACACCTAACCAGTGATTATAAAAGTTTACCATTACTTTCTTGCTTGTGTACTCATACCTCCATTTATAAAGCCCAGAAACCCACACACTGTGCTGGATTCTAAGAGCTCGCCGCCAAAAAATACAGCAGGCGGCGCACCCCGCACCCCCCCACCAATCACGTGGAGGCGATGGGCTGTCTGTCCCTGGTAATGACTCCAGCTGCCTGTGTGCAGGCGCTGACGCCATTTTTAAAGGACAGTCAGCACTGTTGGGATATTTAAATCGCTATACACCAAAATTAAATGAAAACATTTCTTTTGCCCCTTTCCCACCCCCCCAATAACAATTATGATGACTATTTGCCCTTCCATCCCCCACAAAAACACTCAGCTTTTACATCTGACCTTCTCCCCTCAAACTGCACAAAGTTTAAGGTTCAACTCTTCCCCACCATCCCCTACACCCATTACATTTATTTGATCCCATCCCCCATCACCCCCTGCCCCCCCACCCACCACCATCGACACTGATAAACTTACCTCCTCAGCCCTCCCCACCACAGTTGTGCCTCGTTTCCCCGGACGGGGATCTGAAAGTGCGGGAGTGCCGGCCGCCGTGCCAAAGATTGCAGCCGGCGGCCCCTCAGGATCTGAAGTAAGTATCTGTTAATGTATTAATTTAATTAATTTGAATATGCTGATTGCGGTCTCATCACTCAGCGGCAGGGGAGCCGCCACTGAGCCTCACCGCTGTCGAGAGGATTGGGCCGGGCCCTGCCGGCATCAGGGTCCGTGGCGGGCCTCATGCAGAGCCATCTTCAGGTCCCCCGGCACAGATCTAGACATCAAGGGCTGCATAAAATCCAGCCCACTTTTTCTAAACAACCTTTTCAACTTGTTCTGTCACCTTCAAAGGTTTGTGTACATACATACATAAGCCTTTCTGTCCCTGCACCTCCTTTAAAATTGGACCATTTAGTTTATACTGTCTTTTCTAAATCTGTCTCTAAAATGAATCACTTTACACTTTTCTGCATTAACTTTCATATGCTATGTGTCTGTCCTTTTCACTGTTTACTATATTTCCGAGTTTCATGTCATCTGCAAACCTTAAAATTATGCCGTTTGCCCAAGCTCAGATCTTCAATATATATCAAATGGAGCAGCAGTCCTAATATGAACACTTGGGGTATACTACTGTACTTCCCCGCACCCCCATTCTAAAAAAACTACTCAACCTTACTCTGTGCTTTCTATCCCTTAGTGAATTTCGTATCCACGCAGCTATTACCCCTTTAATCACATGACATCTATTTTGCTTACAGGTTTATAAGGTTTTTTTAAAAATTCATTCATGGGATGTGGGCGTCGCTGGCCAGGCCAGCATTTATTGCTCATCCCTAATTGCCCTCGAGAAGGTGGTGGTGAGTTGCCTTCTTGAACTGCTGCAATCCATTTGGGGTAGGTACACCCACAGTGCTGTTACGAAGGGAGTTCCAGGATTTTGACCCAGCAACAGTGCAGGAATGGCGATATATTTCCAAGTCAGGATGGTGTGTGACTTGGAGGGGAACTTGCAGGTGGTGGTGTTCCCATGCATTTGCTGCCCTTGTCCTTCTAGGTGGGAGAGGTCGTGGGTTTGGAAGGTGCTGTCAAAGGAGCCTTGGTGCGTTGCTGCAGTGCATCTTGTAGATGGTACGCACTGCTGCCATTGTGCTTCGGTGGTAGAGGGAGTGAATGTTTGAAGATGGGGTACCAATCAAGTGGGCTGCTTTATTCTGAATGGTGTCGAGCTTCTTGAGTGTTGTTGGAGCTGCACCCATCCAGCCAAATGGAGAGTATTCCATCACACTCCTGACTTGTGCCTTGTAGATGGTGGACAGGCTTTGGGGAAATCAGGATTTACTCGCTGCAGGATTCCTAGCCTCTGACCTGCTCTTGTAGCCACAGTATTTATATGGCTACTCCAGTTCAGTTTCTGGTCAATGGTAGCTTAGGATGTTGATAGTGGGGGTTTCAGCAATGGTAATGCCATTGAATGTTAAGGGGAGATGGTTAGATTCTTTCTTGTTGGAGATGGTCATTGCCTGGCACTTGTGTGGCGCGAATGTTACTTGCCACTTATCAGCCCAAGCCTGGATATTGTCCAGGTCTTGCTGCATTTCTACATGGACTGCTTCAATATATGAAGAGTTGCGAATGGTGCTGAACATTGTGCAAGCATCAGCGAACATCCCCACTTCTGACCTTATGACTGAAGGAAGGTCATTGATGAAGCAGCTGAAGATGGTTGGGCCTAGGACACTACCCTGAGGAACTCCTGCAGTGATGTCCTGGAGCTTAGATGATTGACCTCCAACAACCACAACCATCTTCCTTTGCACTAGGTATGACTCCACCAGCGGAGAGTGTTACTTTATTAAATGGTTTTTGTAAGTCCACATACAGAACATCAACTGCACTACCACCATTAACCACCACACCCCCCACCCAAATACATCAAAGAACTCAATCAAGTTAGTCAAACACAATTTCCCTTTAACGGATCCGTTCTGGGTTTCATTTATTAACCCACGCTTTACCTGATCTGGAAGTGCTTGGTGTTGACACTGGATGGTTGGAAAGACCAAGTCAAACTAACATCCCTCACCTTTCTAAGCCAAAAAAAGTTGGAAGCATTAAATGAGCAAAGCCAGGTGCAACAAGCATTTAACTGTCAGTAGAAAAATAGAAATCTATATGATGTTTGTCAAATTTTTTAGGGTAATCTGCAGGTCATTATACATACATTCTTATAAATAGGAATTCTGTAATTATATATTTTCATTTTTAAGAATGCGACAAAAACTTGCCACCTAGGTCTTATTACTAAACAGCACCTTAAGGTGCAGAGCTTTAAATGATCTATTCTGTGCTGCTTTACACTTGACCTGACCATTCAAGTCCTCATCAGTAACTGACTACTGAATAGCAGCTCCTATACAAAGCTTCGAACTCGGCACAAACTCTTTTGAAAATTTTATGGCGTATCACAGCAACTAAAGCACAGCTGAGTAAAAGCAAATGCCTGCCAAATGTACTATATACACACAGGTCACATAATACAGAAAGTAGTGAGAGTTCTCAACTAGTAGATTATTAAATTTATTTGAAACCCACCCTGAAAGCCCCCAAGGAAAGTGTGTGTTGGACAATTAATACTAATACCAGAGTTTCTAATATCATCTTCTGAACTTATATTCACAACATGCATGCCTGTTTTCCCCTTTCTTTATTGACCAAACAAGCTTTTTTCATTTAAATGCCCATGTCGCACCAATGAATACTAATTTGTGTGTCCAGATGAATTTTTTTTTTATCCGTTCATGGGATGTGGGTGTCGTTGGTTAGGCCAGCATTTATTGCCCATCCCCGATCGCCCTTGAGAAGGTGGTTGAGAGCTGCTTTCTTGAACTGCTGCAATCCATGTGGGGTAAGTACAGCCACAGTGCTGTTAGGAAGGGAGTTCCAGGATTTTAACCCAGCGACAGTGTAGGAACGGTGAGACAGTTCCAAGTCAGGATGGTGTGGCTTGTAGGGAAACTTGCAGGTAGTGGTGTTGCCATGCAACTTCTGCCCTTGTCCTTCTGGATGGCAGAGGTCGTGGGTTTGGAAGGTGCTGTCGAAGGAGCCTTGGTGCATTGCATCTTGTACATGGTTCACACTGCTACCACTGTGCATCGGTGGAGGAGGGAGTGAATATTTGTGGATGGGGTGCCAATCAAGTCATAGAGTCATACAGAGATACAGCACTGAAACAGGCCCTTCGGCCCACGGAGTCTGTGCCGACCATCAACCACCCATTTATACTAATCCTACATTAATCCCATATTCCCTACCACATCCCCACCTTCCCTCAATTCTCTTACCATCAACCTACATTGCGGGCAATTTACAACGGCCAATTCACCTATCAACCTGCAAGTCTTTGGCTGTGGGAGGAAACCGGAGCACCCAGCGGAAACCCTCGTGGTCACAGGGAGAACTTGCAAACTCAACACAGGCAGTACCCAGAATCAAACCCGAGTTGCTGGAACTGTGAGGCTGCGGCGCTAACCACTGCGCCGCCCAAGAGTTGCTTTGTCCTGGATGGTGTTGAGCTTCTGGAGTGTTGTTGGAGCTGCACCCATCCAGGTATGTGGAGAGTATTCCATCACACTCCTGACTTGTGCCTTGCAGATGGTGGACAGGCTTTGGGGAGTCAGGTGGTGAGTTACTCGCCGCAGGATTCCTAGCCTCTGACCTGCTCTTGTTGCTGCAGCATTTATATGGCTACTCCAGTTTAATTTCTGGTCAATGGTAACCCCCAAGTTGTTGATAGTGGGGGATTCAGCGATCGTAATGCCATTGAATGTCAAGGGGAGATGGTTAGATTCTCCCCTGCTGGAGATGGTCATTGCCTGGCACTTATGCAGCATAAATGTTACTTGCCACTTATCAGCCCAAACCTGGATATTGTCCAGGATTTGCTGCATTTCTACACGAACTGCTTCAGTATCTGAGGAGTTGCTAATGATGCTGAATATTGTGCAATCATCAGCGAACATCCCCACTTCTGACCTTATGATTGAAGGAAGGTCATTGATGAAGCAGCTGAAGATGGTTGGGCCTAGGACACTACCCTGAGGAACTCCTGCAGTGATGTCCTGAAGCTGAGACGATTGACCTCCAACAACCACAACTATCTTCCTTTGTGCTAGGAACGACTCCAACCAGCTGAGAGTTCTCCACCCGATTCCCACTGACACAAGTTCTGCTAGCTCCTTGATGCCATACTCGGTCAAATGCTGCCTTGATGTCAAGGGCAGCCACTCTCACTTAACCTCTCGAGTTCAGCTCTTTTGTCCACGTTTGAACCAAGGCTATAAAGAGGTCAGGAGCTGAGTTGACCTAGCGGAACCCAAACGGAGTGTCACTGAGTAGGTTATTGCTAAGCAAGTGTCGTTTGATAGCACTGTCGATGACACCTTCCATCACTTTACTGATGATTGAGAGTAGACTGATGGGGTGGTAACTGGCCGGGTTGGACTTGTCCTGCTTTTTGAGCACAGGTCTTCAGTACTATTGCCGGAATATTGTCAGGGCCCATAGCCTTTGCAGTATCCAATGCCTTCAGTTGTTTCTTGATAGAACGTGGAGTGAATCGAATTGGCTGAAGTGCGGCATCTGTGATTAGATTAGATTAGAGATACAGCACTGAAACAGGCCCTTCGGCCCACCGAGTCTGTGCCGACCATCAACCACCCATTTTATACTAATCCTACACTAATCCCATATTCCCAACAAACATCCCCACCTGTCCCTATATTTCCCTACCACCTACCTATACTAGTGACAATTTATAATGGCCAATTTACCTATCAACCTGCAAGTCTTTTGGCTTGTGGGAGGAAACCGGAGCACCCGGAGAAAACCCACGCAGACACAGGGAGAACTTGCAAACTCCACACAGGCAGTACCCGGAATCGAACCCGGGTCCCTGGAGCTGTGAGGCTGCGGTGCTAACCACTGCGCCACTGTGCTGGGGACTTCAGGAGGAGGCCGAGATGGATCATCAACTTGGCACATCTGACTGAAGATTGTTGCAAATGCTTCAGCCTTACCTTTCAAACTGATGTGCTGGGCTCCCCCATCATTGAGGATGGGGATATTTGGGGAGCCACCTCCTCCAGTTAGTTGTTTAATTGTCCACCACCATTCACAGCTGGATATGGCAGGACTGCAGAGCTTAGGTCTGATCCATTGGTTATGGGATCGCTTAGCACTGTCTCTCGCATGTTGCCAACGCAGTCTGGCACGCACATAGTCCTGTGTTGTAGCTTCACCGGGTTGACACCTCATTTTGAGGTATGCCTGGTGCTGCTCCTGGCATGCCCTCCTGCACTCTTCATTGAACCAGGTTTGGTCTCCTGGCTTGCTGGTAATGGTAGAGTGGGGATATGCCGGGCCATGAGATTACAGATTGTGGTTGAGTACAATTCTGCTGCTGCTGATGGCCCACAGTGCCTCATGGATGCCCAGTTTTGCATTGCTATATCTGTTCGAAATCTCTCCCATTTAGCACGGTGGTAGTGCCACACAACACGAAGGAGGGTGTTCTCAATGTGAAGACGGGACTTCATCTCCACAATGACTGTGTAGTGGTCACTCCTACCAATACTGTCAGGGACAGATGCATCTGCGTCAGGCAGATGGGTGAAGATGAGGTCAAGTATATTTTTCCCTCACCACCTGCCGCAGATCCAGTCTAGCAGATATGTCCTTTAGGACTCTGCCAGCTCGCTTAGTAGCGGTGCTGCAAAGCCACTCTTGGTGATGGACATTGAAGTCCCCCAACCAGAGTACATTCTGCGCCCTTGACACCCTCAGTGTTTCCTCCCACTGCTGTTCAACATGGAAGAGTACTGATTCAGCAGCTCAGGCAGGGGGGGGGGGGGGGGAGCGGGCAGTAGGTGGTAGTCAGCAGGAGGTTTCCTTACCCATGTTTGACCTGATGCCATGAGATTTCATGGGGTCCAGAGTCAATGTCGAGGACCCCAAGGGCAACTCCCCCTCGACTGTATATCACTGTGCCACCAACTCTGCTGGGTCTGTCCTGCCACAGGGACAGGACATACAGAGGGATGATGACAGAGTTGTCTGGGACATTGTCTGTAAGGTATGATTCCATGATCATGACTATGTCAGGCTGTTGCTTGACTAGTCTGTGAGACAGCACTCCCCACTTTGGCACAAGCCCCCAGATGTTAGTAAGGACGACTTTGCAGGGTCAACAGGGATGGGTTTGCCATTGTAGTTTTCAATGCCTAGGTCGATGCCAGATGGTGCGTCTGGTTTTATTCCTTATTGACTTCCTAGTGGTTAGATACTGCTGAGTGGCTTGCTAGGCCATTTCAGAGGGGATGCAAGAGTCAACCACATTGCTGTGAGTCTGGAGTCACATGTAGGCCAGGCCAGCTAAGGACAGCAGATTACCTTCCCTAAAGGGCATTAGTGAACCAGATGGGTTTTTACAACAATCGACAGTGGCTTCATGGCCATCATTAGACTAGCTTTTTTTTTAATTCCAGATTTCTTTTATTAATTGAATTCAAATTTCACCTTCTGCCATGGTGGGATTCGAAACCTTGTCCCCAGAGCAATATCCTGGGTCTCTGGGTTACTAGTTCAGTAACAATACCACTACACCACAGCCTCCCCCTTAACACGCGTCACAAAATTACTGAACAAGAATGAAACAAGGCTTTATTCCACCTCCTTTTCTTTGAGGGTCTACGTTCTTCCAGAAAAACAGTGTTTTCACTTCCACTCAGCTGGAAGATGTAAACCAGCTGTAGGCGCCTAAAAAAAAACGCAGCTCATGCTCCTGTATAATCTTTTGATTTGGTGTATAAAATGTATAACTTTAAATTAGGCTGTGATATTTCAGGTGGCAGTCCTGTTAAATCTTGCCCAGGTAGCTATTGCTCATGCCGAGACAGTGAGCATCAGTGGGCCATAAGGGAACGGTGATATAATGGTAACATTACCCAGACTAATGCTCTGGAGACACTAATTCAAATCCCACTATGGCAGCAAATGCTTGTCTCTGTAATCGTGACCATAAAATTACCAAAATGTCATAAAAATCTAACTGATTTATGAATGTCATTTCAGGAATGAAACCTGCCATCCTTAAAAGGTCTGGCCTATATGTGTGATTCCAGATCCAAAGCATTGTGGTTGACTCAACTGCTCGAAATGGCCTCGCAAGCCACTCAGTTGCATCAAACCGCTACAGGAAAGTCAAAAAAGAATAAAAGAAAAAGGACCACGCCGCATCAACTTAGGCACTGGAAACGACAAAGGCACACCTACCCAGGCAACCGTGCAAAGTCCTCCTTATTAATACCTGAGGACTTGTGCCAAATCTGGAAAAGCTGTGCAACAGACTAGTCAAACGACAGCCATACTCACTGAATCATACCTTACAGACAATGTCACAGACTCCATCACCATCCCTGGGTATCTCATCACCTTTCCCACCGGCAGGACAGACCCACCAGAGGTGTTGGCACAGTGGTATACAGTTGGGAGGGAGTTGCCATTTGCATCATGCCAAACATGGGCAAGGCTGCCTCCTGCTGATTACCACCTACTGCAACCCTCCCCCACCCCGGCTGATGAAACAGTGCTTCTCCATGTTGAACACCAATTGGATGAAACACTGAGGGTAGCAAGGGCACAGAATGTACTCTGGGGGTGGAGGACTTCAATGTCCATCAAGAGTGGCTTTGTAGCACCACTACTGACTGAAATCTAGAACACGCGGGCACAGTCTCAGGGTAAGGAGTGGATCATTTAGGACTGAGATGAGGAGAAACTTCTTCACTAAAAGGGTTGTGAATCTTTGGAATTCTCTGTCTGGTTTGGACAATTACTAATACATGGTGTACAGTTTCTAATAACTTAAATTCACAATATATATGCCTATTTTCTCTTTCCTTCTTGACCAAACAAGCTTTTATTCATTCAAATGCTCATGTGACAACACTGCATATATATTTAGTGTCCAGATAAAATATTTGCTTACCATCACAAAATTATTGAACAAGAATAAAACAAATGAAGTGTAGTAACTGTTTTAATGTAAGGAAATGCAGCAGCAAATTTGCACATAGCAATATTACCAGATAATCTGTTTCGGTGGTGTTGGTCGAGGGAAAAATGCTAGCTGTGACACTCTGAGAACTTCCCAGCCCTCCTTCAAATACTACCATGGAATCATCTATGTCATCAGAGGACAATTAATATCTCATCTAAACAGACAGTGCAGAACTCCCTCAGTACCGCACTGAAGTGTCAGCCTAAATTATGTAGCGAGGCTTGAACTCACAATCTTTGATTCAGAGGTGTAACTGATAATTTCATTATTCATAGTTCAGGTTACATCACCATGAAAATGCAATGTCAAATAACATTTATTAGCAGAATGCAGAATTCACTGTAAGTCAGCAGTACCACATCCACTGAATAAACAACAGGTTCTTGGAGTACAGATAAATGAACATTCCAACAAATTGTTTAGAATAAAAAATTACTGGCAGCCAATTTCTGCACATTCTTATTCCTATGAAGGATGCTGTTATTTTACAGGCTCAAGTCACACTTAGTAACTGAAATCGAAGAGATCAAAAGGTTAGACATTATACCTATTGATTGCACCTAATAGAACAAGATGCATCAAAAGGTTTGTTTGATTGATCCTCACATAACCTTTGTTCTTGCCCTGATCAAAGATTTAACACTTCCTTTACATTCGGAACAGCGAGTTGCCAGTGGTAACAATTCAATATACGCTGGTCAGTCATCCACAGGCCTTAATCAATTACACTTTTCAACTAAAGCAAGATAGAACCATGAACAAATTGGAAAAAGATCATCATGTGGTTTGAAAACCCTATCTTCAAAATCAAACTACAACTTATAAGATTTCTTGAAAGGTTAATGTGACTACTCAAAGTGGAAAAATGCACAGTTTTACTACGACATTTGGCATTTACTGTGATTTGGTCTACTATCCCTTACGTATGATGTTAAAAACAAATGTCCAAGTTTTGTTTTTAAAGGGAAAGGGGATCTTTTAAAACATTTTCATTATACCTGACAACTTTATGTCGGAAATAAAACACCAAAGTGACTGAATTGAAGAAAAAATGCAACACATGCTTCCTGGAACATGAACATTTTTTTGTTCAAATTCTGACTAATATATTTTCCACAATTCCTACACAGAATACTCGAGGTTTCTTTTTAAAAGAGACTGCATTCAAAAATACCATAATGTCTAATACTATGACAAGTTCAAGTAAAGAACAAGCTAGGAAATGTGCAATTTCAGAAGTTTTCATGTATCTAACTGGGACAGATTCCAATACTGAATGTAGGCACAAAGCATGTTTTAAACAACAGAGTCAAGGTTTAAAATTAAGAAATGTAATTACTGATTCTCTTAGTTTAAAGAAAACAAAAGAAAATCTATGGTAAGTAAATATCCATAGATCACTTTTTTTTTAAAAGTAACACATAGTCCTATGACTCTGCAAACACTGCTCAGTGAATGGTTAATAACTCAAGTTTCCTTCCCTCACCCACTCCCCACCTTGTGGGAAAGGATGTGATTTATGTTTGGTGCATCTCCACAAGCAATTTAGAATTCAGATTCTTTCCATTTATTTCTACTGCCAAGGCATCCGCCTTGGCTTAGTGAAAGCACGCTCACCTGTGAGTCAGAAGGTTTAGGTTAAAGCCCCATGCCACAGACCTAAGCACATAACCTAGACTACACTTCAATATCGTGAAAGGAGTTCTTAACTGTTGGATATGCCATCCTTTGGATGAGACATTAAAGATATTTTACGTCTATCCTATCATGGCAGCATTCAAAGAGCAGGGAGGTTTTTTCAGCAGCCTGGCTATGCCTAAATCAAAATGACAAATAAAAGATCCTCATCTCCTTTCTGTTTGTGGGACCTTGCTGTGCACATATTGGCACCACATCTACCTACACCGACTGCATTTCAAAGGACTTCATTCGCTGTAAAGCACTTTCGGTTGCCTTGAGCTCATGAAAGCTGCTTTCTCAATGTGTGTTCTCAATTCTAAATCTTTCCTTTCACATTGTTTGTTTTCTCTCAGTTGGGTGAAAAGTTGTTTTGCTAAACTGTAGCTGTAATATGCATTTTGAAGCTCTTTCATCGTGAATAGCCATGGCATTCCCAAATAAAGGGTGATGAATTTCAGAAGCATTCAGCAAATTCAAATGGAGGAGGGGGGAGGAGATAGGAAACCAATGGAAAATCATGGATATTTTTACTTCCTGTGGAGCACTTTACTGATATACTTTGCTGAAGAAACCGGCTATTTATTTTGTCCCCTCTCTGCACCATACAACAACCCTGGTCCGACAGGGTGGATCAACCAAACCCAGTCTTCCTCTAACATCATTCTCAAAGTAGCTGCTAGGTGTTCACGGTTGGCTAAAGCAGAACTTTCCCTTGTTCTCTGCAGGGAAGGGCTTGGCCTACATCACAAATAGTACCACAGTTGCAACTCAGTATATGGGGATTCTCTCAGTGAACCCATACCCACTAATTCACTGGACAGCAATGCTCCCTTTACATGCAATAGAGCTCTTCAGGTGCAAAAAAATTTTATAATCTGAAATAAGACATTTCTCGCTGAAGAAATGTGGTTTTCCCACACTTCTTATGGCTCGGTGTCATGCAGATCCAAATTTGCCAAGAATGAGGCATATTAATTTTGTCATATGAACATTGATTTTTAAACTGTTGCTGGAGCGAAGAAATAACTTATTAAACAGATCAGCCATGGCTGGAAACAACATTTACATACTAATAGACAGTGCTTGTGGAGACAAAGGACCATTCCCTGACACATTCAACCAACAATGGACTTTGATCACCAGACATTGAAGGTGAGGAAGAAAACATTCCAGGATGACTGCTAAGATAGCCAAATTCACAAACAGATGTGGTCAAACCAGCTAGCCACATGACTAACCTGATCAACCTGAGTTTTTCTGAACTGTACAGACAGTTTGAGAGAAAGAGAGAGGAGGGAGAGAGAGAGAGGAGGGAGAGAGAGAGAGGAGGGAGAGAGAGAGAGGAGGGAGAGAGAGAGAGGAGGGAGAGAGAGAGAGGAGGGAGAGAGAGAGAGGAGGGAGAGAGAGAGAGGAGGGAGAGAGAGAGAGGAGGGAGAGAGAGAGAGGAGGGAGAGAGAGAGAGGAGGGAGAGAGAGAGAGGAGGGAGAGAGAGAGAGGAGGGAGAGAGAGAGAGGAGGGAGAGAGAGAGAGGAGGGAGAGAGAGAGAGGAGGGAGAGAGAGAGAGGAGGGAGAGAGAGAGAGGAGGGAGAGAGAGAGAGGAGGGAGAGAGAGAGAGGAGGGAGAGAGAGAGAGGAGGGAGAGAGAGGAGGGAGAGAGAGAGGAGGGAGAGAGAGAGGAGGGAGAGAGAGAGGAGGGAGAGAGAGAGGAGGGAGAGAGAGAGGAGGGAGAGAGAGAGGAGGGAGAGAGAGAGGAGGGAGAGAGAGAGGAGGGAGAGAGAGAGGAGGGAGAGAGAGAGGAGGGAGAGAGAGAGGAGGGAGAGAGAGAGGAGGGAGAGAGAGAGGAGGGAAAGAGAGAGAGGAGGAAGAAGAGAGAGGAGGGAGAGAGAGAGGAGGGAAAGAGAGAGAGGAGGAAGAAGAGAGAGGAGGAAGAAGAGAGAGGAGGAAGAAGAGAGAGGAGGAAGAAGAGAGAGGAGGAAGAAGAGAGAGGAGGAAGAAGAGAGAGGAGGAAGAAGAGAGAGGAGGAAGAAGAGAGAGGAGGAAGAAGAGAGAGGAGGAAGAAGAGAGAGGAGGAAGAAGAGAGAGGAGGAAGAAGAGAGAGGAGGAGGAAGAGAGAGGAGGAAGAGAGAGGAGGAAGAGAGAGGAGGAAGAGAGAGGAGGAAGAGAGAGGAGGAAGAGAGAGGAGGAAGAGAGAGGAGAAAGAGAGAGGAGAAAGAGAGAGGAGAAAGAGAGAGGAGAAAGAGAGAGGAGAAAGAGAGAGGAGAAAGAGAGAGGAGAAAGAGAGAGGAGAAAGAGAGAGGAGAAAGAGAGAGGAGAAAGAGAGAGGAGAAAGAGAGAGGAGAAAGAGAGAGGAGAAAGAGAGAGGAGAAAGAGAGAGGAGAAAGAGAGAGAGTTTTGCTCCTGGACTGCAAAGTCCTCTCCTGGCTGGCTCGCCACAGCCTCTACTGTCTGCTCCCATCTCTTTTTCATGGAACTCCAAATCCACTGAGAACATATGAACCTCAAGAGAGAAAAGTCTCCTACATTGAACAAGCTTTAAGAATAATACTGGGCCCCAACGAAAAGCAAGACCCACCTACAATCAAGGACTCTACAGTGAGCTCGAAAAACAGTAACCAAAACCATATTCAGATATTGCCTCAAACTTTTCCACTTTATATTTTCTTCTGCTCTTTTCTGTCTCTATCTGCATGTGTGTAACGCCTATGCATGCTAGCGTCGGCGCGTCGCATATCCATACACGTTAACCAAATTGGAGTTTAAGTTTAATAAAGTTCAACCTTCCTTTTTTAAACCTAAGAAAACCTGTTTGGCTGGTTTCTTTGCCTTACAATTGGAAAGCAGCGAACAAGGATTCACCAAGGGGGAGCTAAAAACATGGTATGTTTAAAATTAAACCCTGTTCCAGTAAGACCAGGTAAAGTCTTGCTCGGGCATAAAATTAAAATCTGACCCAGACCCGACCTGACCCGGGTCTGAGTCCTTTAATTTTTTACCACACCCAACCCGACACAAATATCGTTCATCCCTTCCGGCAGTAGGCTATTCCTGCAGATGGAACTGTGGGGAATCATGGGTAAGCCTGATCCTGTGACTTCCTGGAAGTAGCACTGTCCAGCCCAACCCGAGCCCGAATGCTGGACTCGGAATATAGACCTGACCCGAACCCGACACATGTAGTCGGGTCTCGCTGGGCTCGGGTCAGGTAGCCAGGCTTCAAGACCAGGTGAAGGCTGGAGGGAACCCTAGACTCCTTCTCATCTGGTCGTAACACTCGGATTCATTCTTTGGTCAACAGAACAGGTAAGTAACTTTCTCCAAAGAGCTCCAACAATGCTGCTTTATAACTGAATGCAACCGTGCATCCCTTTCGCCACTCCTCTCCAATTTAGAGAAAGTCAAGCTTATTGTTTGCTCAGCGATTAGACCATTAACGTAGGAATGCATCTTTTGGGAATTTGCAGCTGTTAACCTATGTCGTTCCACTCCATCACAAAACAGTACTGATACAAAATTCCCTTAAAGTAATACAGAATATTACTCATGTAAATTCAAATGGCTCAACATTAAGATGGGTGCAACTGTAAATTCTACCCCTGCATTAGCTGTGAGTGGAAACAGGCTAATGTTATGACTGATGGCAAATTTTCTTTGCTGCTACCATACCAGAAAAATATACTAACCCCTCTAACTTTATCTGTCCTCTTAAGAATTTTGAGGGGAAAACTGGTTGAATAACAGCAAGGCAACTCAAGGGACAAGATTGTCAGCTGCTAGGAGCTCACAGATGGTCAAACAAAACGTAAAGCCGATTTAAATTGGCAGGAAGGGTATGATTTTACCTAGAAAAATATTGTGCCTCATTTAAAAAGATTGATGGCTCCATTTGTGTTACAAATTAGACCACATATAAATGGAATTTTCCAGAACAAGCAGCTAATACTCAGGTACAAAACTAATGATATGTGGATTTTATACAGAAACCGAGAAACAGCTGTTCCAAACAGGAGGTGGTTTGTGCCAATGTAGTGCTGATCATCTGTGTATTTTTTTTAAATTCATTCATGGGATGTGGGTGTCGCTGGCTATGCCAGCATTTATTGCCCATCCCTAATTGCCCTTGAGAAGATGGTGGTGAGCTGTCTTAGAACATAGAACAAAATACACCACAAAAGGAGGCCATTCAGCCCATCGTGTCCCCGCCAGCCAAATAAGCCATCCACCCAAACTAATCCCATCTTCCAGCACCTGGTCCATAGCCCCGCAGGTTACAGCACCTTAGGTGCATGTCCAGGTACGTTTTAAAAGAACTGAGGGTCGCTGTCTCCACCACCGAGCCTGGCAGTGAATTCCAGACACCTACCACCATCTGGGTGAAAAAGTTTTTCCTCGTGTCCCCTCTAATTCTTCTACCAATCACTTTAAATCTGTGTCCCCTGGTAACTGACCTCCCAGCCAGGGGAAACAGGTCCTTCCTATCTACGCCCCTCATAATTTTGTACCCCTCAATCAAGTCACCCCTCAGCCTCCTCAATTCCAGGGAAAACAGCCCCAACCGATTCAATCTTTCCTCATAGCTGCAACTTTCAAGCCCTGGCAATATTCTTATAAATCTCCTCTGCACTCTCTGCAGAGCAATTATGTCCTTCCTGCACGCAATACTCAAGCTGCAGCCTATCTAGCACTCTATACAGTTCCAGCATCACATCCCTGCTTTTGTACTATATACCTCAGCCAACAAAGGAAAGCCATTCATATGCCTTCTTCACCACTCTATCTACCTGTCCTGCCACCTTCAGGGACCTGTGGACATGCACTCCAAGGTCTCGCACTTCTTCTATACCTCTCAACATCCTCCCGTCTATTGTATATTCCCTCGTTTTATTTGCCCTCCCCAAATGCGTCACCTCACACTTCTCAGGATTGAATTCCATTTGCCACTTTTCCACCCACTCAAACAAACCATTGATATCTTTCTGGAGTCCACAGCTATCCTCTTCGCTATCAACTACATGGCCAATTTTTGTGTCATCAGCAAATTTCCCAATCATGCTCCCACATCTAAGTCCAAATCATTAATATATACCACAAACAGCAAGGGACCCAACATTGAGCCCTGTGGAACACCACTGGAAACAACTTTCCATTCACAAAAACATCCGACTACAACCCTTTGTTTCCTTTCACTGAGCCAATTCTGGATCCAACCTGCCACCTTCCCCTCTATCCCATGGGCTTTCATTTTACTGACCAGTCTGCCATGCAGGACCTTGTCAAATGCCTTACTAAAATTCATGTAAACCACATCCACAATCCTCATCAATCCTTCTTGTTACTTTTTCAAAAATCACAAATCAAGTTAGGAAGACATGACCTTCCCTGAACAAATCCATGCTGACTATCCCTGATTAATCCATGCCTTTCTAAGTGAAAGTATCTATTCTGAGGGACAGGATAAACTAACAATTTACCCACCACCGAAGTCAGGCTGACTGGCCTATAATTACTTGGCTTACCCCTTGCACCCTTTTTAAACAATGGTACACCGTTCACAGACCTCCAATCATCCGGTACTTCACCAGTATCTAGTGAGGATCTGAAGATGATCCTCAGTGCATCTGCTATTACCTCCCTGGCTTCCTTTAACAGCCTGGGATGCAAAACATCTGGTCCTAGCGATTTATCCACTTTCAGGGATGTCAGACCCTCAAGCACTTCCTCTCTCAATATGCTCATCTCATATTTCACACTCCTCCTCTTTTATCTACAATATCTGCATCAACCCTCTCCTCTGTGAAGACAGACAAAAAAAAACTCGAAGAACCCTGCCCACATCTTCTGCACCCACACACAAGCTCCCCTGTACATCTCTCATAGGCCCTACCCTTTCCTTAGTTATCCTCTTACTCTTAATGTACTGATAAAACATCTTGGCGTTTTCCTTGATTTTACCTGCCAATAATTTTTCATGTCCACGCTTTGCTTTTCTAATTTCCTATTTTACTTCACTCCTGCACTTTCTATACTCCTCTAGGCTTTCTACAGTATTAAGATATTTGTGATCATCATAAGCTTTTTTTGCTTTAACTTACCCTGTAAGCTTCTAGATAACCAGGGAGCTCTAGATTTGGCCGTACCACCCTTTACCGTGGGGACATGCCTACAATGTGCCTGTAGTATCTTGCTCTTGAATGCCTCCCACTGGTTTGCCACTGATTTTCCTTCAAGTAGCTGTATCCAGTCCACCTTTGCCAGGTGACCTCTCAGTTTCATAAAATTTGCCTTCCCCCAATTTAGAACCTTTGCTCTTGTTTTATCTTTGTCCTTTTCCATGATTATGCTAAAACTACCTATATTATGGTCACTATCTCCAAAATGGTCACCCACTGCTACTTTATCCACTTGCCCAGCTTCATTACCGAAAACTAAATCTAGAATTGCGCCCCCTCTCGTTCGGCTCGTTACACACTGGCTAAAAAAGTTCTCTTGAATGCAGTTCAAGAATTTTGTCCCCTCTGTGCCCTTCACACGGTTTGTATCCCAGTCGATATTGGGGTAGCTGAAATCCCCACCATCACCGCCCTAAAGTTATTGCACTCAGAAATTTGCCTACAAATTTGTTTCTCCATCTCCCTCTCACTATTTGGGCGTCTATAGTACACTCCCAGTAATGTGGCTGCCCCCTTTTTATCTGAGCTCCACACATATGGCCTCATTTGATGATTCATTTAGCATATCATACCTGTTATTGATTCCTTGACTAATAATGCTACACCCCCACTTTTTATCTCTCTATCACGCCTGAATACTCTAAATGTTGAGCTGCCATTCTTGCCCCTCCTTAAGCCAAGTTTCCGTTATAGCAACAATATTGTGTTGCCATGTGTCTGTGATCTCAAATCATCTGCTTTATTTACTACACTCCTTGCATTTAAATAAATACCCTTTAACACTTTTTAACCTATTCCTCTTCTGTCTTTTAGGGTCACTCGCCAATTTTGCTAATTTTCTGCGTCCTGTTCCCTGTCCTATCTAAGACTATGCTCAGGTTCCCATCCCCCTGCCTATCTAGTTTAAACCAGCCCCAACAGCACTAGCCAAGCTTCCTGCAAGGATATTTGTCCCAGTCCTGTTCAGGTGCAGACCATCCGGCTTATGCGGGCAACACCTACCCCAGAACTGGTCCCAATACCCCAGAAATCTGAAGCCCTCCCTCCTGCACCATCTCTCCAGCCACGCATTCATCTGGTGTATTTTCCTATTACTAAACTCACTAGCACATGGCCTTGGAAGTAATCCAGAGATTACTACCCTTGTTATCCTCTTGCTAATCTCTTTCCCAACTTCCTAAACTCAGCCTGCAGGACCCTATCCCTCTTTCTTGCTATACCATGGTACCAAAGTGGACCACAACCTCTGACTGTGCACCCTCGCCCTCCAGAATGATCTGTAGCCGCTCAGTGATATCCACGACCCTTGCACCAGGGAGGCAACATACCATCCTGGAATCATGTCTGTGACCACAAAAATGCCCATCTATTCCTCTAACCATAGAATCTCCTACCACTATTGCTCTCTTGCCCTTTTTCCTCCCTCCCAGCACAGTTGAGTCACCCATGATGTTCGGTCATGACCCTCACTACACTCAAGAGAGGAACCCTCCTTCCCGTCAGTACTCAGAACTAAGTACCGGTTAGAAAGTGGGATGCCCTCCGGGGACTCCTGCACTACCTGCCCTGACCTTCTTGTCCATCTGGCAGCTATTCAGTCCCTCTCTGACTGTGTTCGCTTAGGCACCGGGTTGACTACCTTCTGAAATGTGCTATCCACGTAGTCCTCCACCTTGTGGATGCATCATAGCGACTCCAGCTGCCGCTCGAGCTCCGAAACCCGAAGCTCAAGCTTCTGCAGCCGGAGACACTTTCTGCAGATATGCTCGTCGAGGTCACATGGTACGCCCACATACCACAAGAGGCACATTCCACTTGGCTGAGCTGCCCTGTCATTACTTAGCTTTACAATGAAATTTAACTAGTGTAATAACTTACCAGCTATTGACAATCAGCTTTATCCTCTGTACCGTTGAGGTTGAAAAGGCAGAAAAGAAAGAAACCAAAGACCCCCCCACCCCACCCGCTCTGTGCAAACAGCACTATTCCAGCTAGTAATCATTACAAAATTACAGGCAACTATCCTAGGGCTTTTTTTTTTAATATAAAGAACCTTTTTTTTTAAACTCAGCTGTATCTAAGCGATCCACAGGCAACAACAGCTGCCACCCACTGATCAATCAGCCCAAAGAATTTCAGTGATGTCACTGTTAGTTTTTTTTCTCCCCACTTATCAAAAACAGAGCGCGCCAACAAAGCCAGAGAGCCTGCCACTGCCCCGGACTTCAGGTAAGTCTTCTTGAACAGCTGCAGTCAATGTGGGGTAGGTACACCAACAGTGCTGTTAGGAATGGAGTTCCAATATTTTGACTCAGTGACAGTGAAGGAATGACGATATAGTTCCAAGTCAGGATGGTGTGTGGCTTTGAGGGAAACTTGCAGGTGGTGGTGTTCCCATGCATAGGCTTCCCTTGTCCTTCCAGGTGGTAGAAGTCGTGGATTTTAAAGGTGCAGTCAAAGGAGTCTTGGCGAGTTGCTGCAGTAAATTTTGTCGATGGTACACACTGCTACCACTGTGCATTGGTGGTGAAGGGAGTGAATGTTGAAGGTGGTGGATAGGGTGCCAATCAAGCAGACTGTTGTGTCCTGGATGGTGTCGAGCTTCTTGAGTGTTGTTGGAGCTGCACCGATCCAGGCAAGTGGAGAGTATTCCATCACACTCCTGACTTGTGCCTTGTGGACAGGCTTTGGGACATCACAAAGTGAATTACTTGCTGCAGAATTCCTAGCCTCTGATCCGCTCTTGCAGCCACAGTGTTTACGCAGCTGGTCCAGTTCAGTTTCTGGTCAATGGTAACCCCAGGATGTTGATAGTGGGGGATTCAGCCATGGTATTACCATTGAACGTCATGGGGAGATGATTAGATTCTCTCTTGTTTGAGATGGTCATTGCCTGGCACTTGTGTGGTGCAAATGTTACTTGCCATTTATCAGCCCAAACATGGATATTGTCCAGGTCTAGCATCTGGACATGGGCTGCTTCATTATCTGAGGAGTCGTGAATGGTGCTGAACATTGTGCAATCATCAGCAAACATCACCACTTCGGACCTTATAATGGAGGGAAGGTCATTGATGAAGTAACTGAAGATGGTTGGACCGAAGACACTACCCTGAGGAACTCCTATAGTGATGTCCTGAGACTGAGATGATTGACTTCCAACAAGTATCTTCCTTTGTGTTAAGTATGACTCCAACCAGTGGAGAACTTTCCCACGATCCCCATTGACTCTAGTTTTGCTAGGACTCCTTGACACCATATTCAACCAAATGCTGCCTTGATGTCAAGGGCAGTCACTCTCACCTCACCTCTGGAGTTCAACTCTTTTGTCCATGTTTGAACAAAGGCTGTAATGAGGTCAGGAGCCGAGTGGCCATGGCGGAACCCAAACTGAGCATCAGTGAGCAGGTTATTGCTGAGCAAGTGCTGGTTGATGGAACAGGTCGTCAACAGTGCTATCACTTTGCTGATGATCGAGAGTAGACTGATGGGGTGGTGATTGGCCGGGTTGGATTTGTCCTGCTTTTTGTATATAGGACATACTAGGGCAATTTTCCACATTGCCGGGTAGATGCCAGTGTTGTAGCTATATTGAAACAGCTCAGCTAGGGGCTCAGCTAGTTCTGGAGCACGTCCTCAGTACTATTGCCAGAATGTTGTCAGGGCCCATAGCCTTTGCAGTATCCAGCGCCTTCAGTCATTTGTTGATATCACGTGGAGTGAATCGGATTAGCTGAAGATGTGTGATGCTAGGGACCTCAGGAGGAGGCCGAGATGGATCATCCACTCGGCACTTCTGGCTGACGATGGATGCAAATGCTTCAGCCTTGTCTTTTGCACTGATGTGCTGGCCTCCCCCATAGTTGAGGATGGGGTTAATTGTAGAGCCGCCACCTCCTGTTAGTTGTTTAATTGTCCACCACCATAACTTGCCATCAACAAAGCAAGCAAATATGTGAAGATAAAGTATACCAAGTATATTAAGCATGACCTTTATTAGCATTTTAAAAGCATTAAACTGGCATATTCCTTTGAATATCAATGCTGAGGTATAATATTCACAAACTGGGCATGTGTTCTTTTTAAACAAAATTTTAACCTTTTGGATTTCCAAGCTATTCGTTCAAAAGTTAGTGGTGTCCTTCTTAGCAGAAGCGCCCACTAATCTAATTTTTAAAATTTAATTTTGAAACATGCAAATTTTGTTTTTCACATGTGACTTATTAATGATTAAGTAAAATGTTGCACCACAGAACACATATGAGAGAGGAATAGGAAGTATAGCTCTTAAAAATACAATGCCATTAAAATTACTACCAGTACAATAATCGAAGCTTTTCTATATAACCCCTAGATTAACTTGCCCTTTTCCTTTCAGGAACATGTCTCCCATTCATTCATTCATCCATCCATCCATCACACTTCACCTCAGGATAAAATATTGTCCAATAGATTTTGCTAAGTCTCTGTTTCTGAGTTTTGTACTAATGTTCCAAATTCAGAGATTTCTGCACAAGGGCATAATTTTGTGCAGCCATTTGAAACAGGAATGGTGGCATGGGGAGACTGAGAATTGCGTTAGAGGGTCTTCCTGGAAATCCAGCACCGTGACGGTTCCAGATTTAGTCAGCGGCAGGAAAATACCAAGGCGGAATTGACACCCCGACATGGCGGGAATGTATTTTAAATTGTAGAATACTTACTTTCAATACATTAGCATATCATTCATCACGTTTTAATGAGGGTCTTGGGATTAAGTGGATGGCAGGTGGCTCACGTGCTTTCGGGTTCACAACCGTTAAAAGCTGGCAGCACCAAGGTGAGTCTTCAGTGCTGCAATTGGGAGGCAGCAATAACCATCACTGCATAAGAGGAGAGGGGGTTGCAAAGGCCATTTTCGGACTGTAGTGTTGTATGCTCAGAAAGGGTGAGGGGGTGGGAATCTGGAGGGCTCTGCAAGTTTGGGGAAGAGGTTTGGGATTGTGTGGCTGTATCTGGTGAACAAACTGTTGGGTGAGATGTGTGTTTGCCAATACAGCTGGACGAGAGGGTTGGCCATCAGCAAACTTGAGCACTGAGGGCCATCAGGGAGTCTGCCGGGAGAAACAGCAAAAGCTCAGTTGGCAAAGCAAGGTCGTCTCTCCCTTGGCAACACGCTGTAGGCCGACTGGTCACACCTGGCACGGGTCTCATACACCCTGTCTTTTTGGAACCCCATGTTGTGATGCGGCGCCTCTGAAGGAGGGAGGGCCAAGAGGCATCCGTGCCTGCCCCATGAAGCTCCATGACAAGAGCAACACCAGCCGGCCATGCCAAGAAGGGCCCACCTATGCCAATGAGTGCACCAGACGCAGATCAGCTACCTCCGAATGTCAGTGAAGACAGGGAGGCCATCATCAGTTTATGCATCCTGCTGCAGAATGTGTTGTTATGGGATTTGGGTGCCACCCAATGTCAGTGGTCCTGAGGATCACAGCGGCACTAAGCTTTTATGCATCTGGATCATTCCAAGGATCCACTGGGATATGCGTGGGGTCTCACAGGCAGCAGCCACCACTGTGTCAAGGTGACCAACGCCCTGTCCAAGAGGGCCAGCGACCATGTATGCTACCAGACCGACCTTGACAGGATGAGAGGGCCATTAGATTCAGGCCAATGCTGGATTTCCCTGGCTGCAAGGTGGGATAGATTGCAAGCATGTGGCCATCAAGTCTCCCACGGACTAGCCAGCCAACTTCATCAACAGGAAAGGCTATCATTCCATCAAAGTTCAACTGCTCTGTGACTACTGAAAGTGTTTCCTGCAGGTCTGTGCCCGCTTCCTGGGAAGCGGCCACGATGCCTGCATATTTCGGCAGTCCCAGGTGCCACAGCTTTTCAGGTTCCCCCCCTGCTCGCCTCCAGGATGGATTCTTGGGGACAAGGGCTCCCACTGAACACTTGACTACTCACGTCTGTAAGAAACCCTTGAAATGCAGCAGAGGAGAGGTACAATACTTACTACGGCTCCACCGAGCGACCATCGAGCAGGCCATTGGGCTGCTGAAGATGAGATTCCGGTGCCTCAATCGATCCGGTAGAGCCCTGCAGTATGCCCCAGTGAGGGTCTTATGTATCATGGTGGTCTGCTGTGCTCTGCACAATCTAGTACTGCAAGGGGGAAGGCCTTGCATGACGACACGATGCCTCAGTGACACTCCTCCACTGATGAGGAAAACACAGAGGACAGAGAGGAGCAAGCAGCACTCGATGTTGAAGTCCTTGTACCGGAAGCCAGGCAGATTGAGCGACGTGCCAAGGAGGTAAAAGACAATCATAATTACCTGCTTCCAGCCACCCTGATATCCATTCACAGAGAAAACAATAAAGACTGACCTCAATGCATGTAGTCTGTCGCCTCCTTTCCATTTGTGTTCTGTGCCTAGCTGAAACACGATTATATCTAAATGAGGGCTGTGCCTACATTGGCATTCCACTGAGGGGGAAGGGGGAAGTCAGCAGCTCACAATTAAGGCTTAGAACATAGAATATAGAACAGTACAGGCCCTTCGGCCCACCATGTTGTGCCGAACCTTTAACCTACTCTAATATCAAACTAACTACCTACCCTTCATTCTACTATCATCCATGTACCTATCCAAGAGTCGCTTAAATGCCCCTAATGAATCTGCTTCTACCACCACCGCTGGCAGCGCATTCCACGCACCCACCACTCTGTGTAAAGAACCTACCTCTGACATCTCCCCGAAACCTTCCTCCAATCACCTTAAAATTATGCCCCCTGGTGATGGCCCTTTCCACCCTGGGAAAAAGTCTCTGACTATCCACTCTATCTATGCCTCTCATCATCTTGTACCCCTCTATCAAGTCACCTCTCATCCTTCTACGCTCCAATGAGAAAAGCCCTAGCTCCCTCAATCTTTCTTCGTAGGACATGCCCTCCAGTCCAGGCAGCATCCTGGTAAATCTCCTCTGCACCCTCTCTAAAGCTTCCACATCCTTCCTATAATGAGGCGACCAGAACTGAACACAATATTCCAAGTGTGGTCGAACCAGGGCCTTATAGAGCTGCAGCATAACCTCGCAGCTCTTAAACTCAATTCCCCTGTTAATGAAAGCCAACACACCATACGCCTTAACAACCCTATCAACTTGGGTGGCAACTTTCAGCGATCTATGGACATGGACCCCAAGATCCCCCTGTTCCTCCACACTACCAAGAATCCTGTCTTTAAGCCTGTATTCTGCATTCAAATTTGACCTTCCAAATGAATCACTTCACACTTTTCCAGGTTGAACTCCATCTGCCACTTCTCAGCCCAGCTCTGCATCCTGTCAATGTCCCGTTGCAACCTACAACAGCCTTCCACACTATCCACAACTCCAGCAACCTTCATGTCATCGGCAAACTTGCTAACCCAGCCTTCCACATCCTCATCCAAGTCATTTATAAAAATCACAAAGAGCAGAGGTCCCAGAACAGATCCCTGCGGAACACCACTGGTCACCGAGCTCCATGCTGAATACTTTCCATCTACTACCACCCTCTGACTTCTATGGGCCAGCCAATTTTGTATCCAGACAGCCAACTTTCCCTGTATCCCATGCCTCCTTACTTTCTGAATGAGCCTACCATGGGGAACCTTATCAAACGCCTTGCTAAAATCCATATACACCACATCCACTGCTCTTCCTTCATCAATGTGTTTTGTCACATCTTCAAAGAATTCAATAAGGCTTGTGAGGCATGACCTGCCCCTCACAAAGCCATGCTGACTGTCTCTAATCAAACCATGCCTTTCCAAATAATCATAAATCCTGTCTCTCAGAATCCTCTCCAATAATTTGCCCACTACCGACGTAAGACTGACTGGTCTATAATTCCCAGGATTATCCCTATTCCCTTTCTTGAACAAGGGAACAACATTTGCCATCCTCCAATCATCCGGTACTACTCCAGTGGACAGTGAAGACGCAAAGATCATCGCCAAAGGCGCAGCAATCTTTTCCTCGCTTCCCGTAATATCCTTGGGTATATCCCGTCTGGCCCCGGGGACTTATCTGTCCTCATATCATTCAAAATTTCCAGCACATCCTCCCTCTTAACCTCAACCTGTTCGAGCATATCAGCCTGTTCCACGCTGTCCTCACAAACAACCAGGTCCCTCTCACTAGTGAATACTGAAGCAAACTATTCATTTAGGACCTCCCCTACCTCCTCCGACTCCAGGCACAAGTTCCCTCCACTATCCCTGATCGGCCCTACCCTCACTCTGGCCATCCTCTTGTTCCTCACATAAGTCTAGAACGCCTTGGGATTTTCCTTAATCCTACCCGCCAAGACTTTTTCATGTCCCCTTCTAGCTCTCCTAAGTCCATTCTTCAGTTCCTTCCTGGCTACCTTGTAACCCTCTGGAGCCCTGTCTGATCCTTGCTTCCTCAACCTTAAGTAAGCTTCCTTCTTCCTCTTGACTAGCTGTTCCACATCTCTTGTCATCCAAGGTTCCTTCACCCTACCATCCCTTCACTGCCTCATCGGGACAAACCTATCCAGCAGTCGCAGCAAGTGCTCCCTAAACAACCTCCACATTTCTGTCATGCATTTCCCTGAGAACATCTGTTCCCAACTTATGCTCCCCAGTTCCTGCCTAATAGCATTGTAATTCCCCCTCCCCCAATTAAAGATTTTCCCATCCAGTCTGCTCTTGTCCCTCTCCATAACTATATTAAAGGTCAGGGAGTTGTGATCACTATCACCGAAATGCTCTCCCACCGATAGATCTGCCACCTGGCCTGGTTCGTTGCCAAGCACCAAGTCCAACATAGTCTCCCCTCTAGTCGGCCTATCTACATATTGAGTCAGGAAACCTTCCTGGACACACCTGACAAAAACTGCTCCATCCAAACTATTTGCAATAAGGAGGTTCCAATCAATATTAGGGAAGTTGAAGTCACCCATGACAACAACTCTGTTACTTCTGCACCTTTCCAAAATCTGCCTCCCAATCTGTTCCTCCATGTCTCTGTTGCTATTGGGGGGTCTATAGAAAACTCCCAACAAAGTGACTGCTCCTTTCCTGTTTCTGACTTCCACCCATAATGACTCAGTAGACAAACCCTCCTCGACGACCTCCCTTTCTGCAGCTGTGATACTATCCCTGATTAACAGTGCCACTCCCCCACCTCTTTTACCTCCCTCCATATTCCTTTTGAAACATCTAAACCCCGGAACATCCAACATCCATTCCTGCCCGAGATATCCACGTCTCCGTAATGGCCACAACATCGTAGCTCCAAGTACTGATCCATGCTCTAAGTTCATCACCCTTATTCCTGACACTTCTTGCGTTAAAATAGACACACTTCAACCCATCATACTGGCTGCAACTTTGCCCTGTCAACTGTCTAACCTTCCTCACAGACTCTCTGCACTCTATCTGCCTGTTCAACAGCTACTCCATCCACTGATCTGTGGCTCCGGTTCCCATCCCCCTGCCAAACTAGTTTAAACCCTCCCGAAGAGCTCTAGCAAACCTCCCACCCAGGATATTGGTGCTTGTGCACAATGAAAGTTAATGGCTTGAGCAAAAGAACTTTATATTAACCATCACATCAGATATCAAATACCCGTGAACCCCCAAGTGTGTCTTGATGCTTTTCTTTATACATTTGTGAGTGCTTCTATGAGGTGTGAACCCAATGACAGCAGCTGGGCTGGAGGCAGGTTGCTGATCAGGCTGCTCCTTGGCCTGTATGACTTCGGTGGCCATCTTCTGGCTGCCTGAGGCCTGGAAGGACCAAGCTGCCTGAGGGTTTCCTGCACTGGTGCAGGATTGTCCTCAGGCATTGTAACTACTGGAGCTGGACTCTGTCGGAGGGGCTGAGCAACCACTACCAATACTCTGAGCACCCTGAGGGGAGCCCCCAGCTGTGAAGGTCAGCCTCTCCTCCTCCCTTTCAAGGCTCACTTGCACCTCCCTGCTCACCAGAGAACCACGAAGAACCGGAGAAGACTCCAGGTGCCTTGTCCTTCTCTTGCCTTGCCACTGCTGTGTTGAATTCATGGTCAAGGCAATGGTGTGCAGGTCTGCGCACATCTATGGGTTCTGGCTCTCCAAGAGAGCCAGCAACCTCTCAAAGGAGGAAGCCATGCGCTCACATGCCTGAGACATGGCAGTGCTCATGCCATGGGTGGACTCCATCGTCCGCTCATGGCTGCACATGAACTCTGGCATCGCCGCCAGATGTTGCATTACCTCTCCCTGCAACTCCAGTATGCTCCATGCTGTCGACACCAGAGGCTCAGCATGGGCCTGGCTACCCACAGTCCTCTGACTGTTAGAGGCCTCAGCTGTCACAGCCTCAGCCAGCTGCTCGGGCGTATGTGCAGCTCACCAGCTAGAGATCCTGATTCTACAGCTGTGGAAACCCACCGAGGTGAAAGCATCTGCGTTGGTGGAAGCTGCAGGAGAGTCACAGGACAGCACATCTTCTGTGGCCCTCTTTCAGAGCTTACCACCTTAAAATTCTCAGAGCGGACAGCAGCACGAGCTATAAGTGAAAGTCTAACAGGGGACAAGGGGCTGACACTCACAGAGCTGTCATGTTACTCTGTCTGTGAAGTATGACCATCTGCATATTTCCTCTTGCAGGTCAAGAGAGCCCCACAACAGGAGGGAGACAGCCCGAGCAGGCGGAGGCATTCCGGATCTTCGCTTCTCACCATAGTCAAGGAAGAGGTGTTGGAATTGGCAGAGACACAGGGCGCTGTGCCATACCAGATGGAGAGATTGGAATCCCCATGTGAAACAGTGAGGATTAGCGAAGGCGGCCTGTGGATGAGATGCAGCCATGCTTCTGCCAGGATGCGATGATGCCTCTGCCATCGCTGTTGTCGTGTCACCCTCCCCATGCCCCACTTCGTCCTGTGTAGCCACTTGCAATCACTAAAATAGAGAGGTGTGGAGCACTCAACTTGGCAGAACGCAGGAGATTGTTGATCCTCATGCGGCACTGCACCCAGTTCCGGAAGGTGACCCCATGGCTACTGACCTCCTCAGCGATCCCCATCCAGGCTTGCTTGGTCAGGTGGAAGGACCTCATCTTGCCATCACTGGGGACGAGGATGTCCTGCCTCTCTTGCAGCCTGGAGGAGAATCTGGAGGGAGACATCCCTGGCTCGGCCATCCTGCGGGGCCTGTCTTAAGCGGCCGAGAGTCAATGCAGAACAGTTCACAGTTTTGAGCAGCAGCTGCAAGTGACTGCAAGGAAGCAATGCAAACAGGGCTGGTAGGGCTTTAAATATGGTGCCAGCACCTGCTCTGGAGTCATCTGACACCATATTTGGCTGCTTGCCTCCCATCCCCACCACTTAATTGGGGGGGCCCCATGCCACCAGCCGCCCGATCCCGGTGGGGCAGCCGCCCGCATGACACAACGGACGGCGCCCATTTCCGGGGCCGCCGCTGGGACCGGTGGCGGGCTCACTAAATTCAGTCCTAAGTCAACCTGAAGAGAATGGAACCTCCAAATAAAAATTGTATGTCTTAGGTCGCAGGACAAAGTGAGGCACAAAAATCATAACTGATGTATGTTTTAACATTATCCGATTTCACAAGACCTCTTGTGACAACTTTCCAGTCTTACCTTGGCTAGCTTGATGGAGATAAAGCAGCACTGAATGGAGGCAAGACACCTCCCCCACTAGAGAGGAGGCTGCTCTCACTCACATCCTACTTACCAGCTGCAAAGTAAAACTGGAGCAACTTTGACGCAGGTCACCTACCTGATTGCTGTGAAAAGTGCATCTTTAAGGACAGCGGAAAATAACTAAAGCTTGGGAGTTAAATAAAGGTTGAACTGCACCAATATCTGCAAGCAGTTTAAAACATGCAAGAATTTCTGCATGTAATCCCAGAGGACTGAGTCTTCCAATAAAAATAGAGGCCCCAATTTAATAATCTATACACATTTGCAAAGTCTCAATATAGGCAGAGTCAAAACTGAACCAGTGGCAAAAATGCTCTACATATATAAACTCAGTCTTCAACTTTTATATAGAACTACCAGCAGTATCATCAATGTCTAAGCCACAAGCTCAGTTCTATGACTAGGAAGAATGGCTGTCATCAGAAAGTCTCTCACTCTCTCTCGTTGCCACCTCTCCCCAAACATTCAGCTTTCTAATTTGGCGATTACCACCAGAACTATGCCTACAAATATTCTAGTGAAGACTATGTGCAAATTCTCACTGACGGCATTTTTGAAAGGATTAAAATTCGCATTTCACTAGACACGTCAAACATGCCAAAAATATTTCAGAAGTTCAAGCACTGGTTTGAACGACAGAAGTTAATCTTAAGGGTATTTCATTGAGCACAAAACAAGAATGTTGTCAGAAACAAATATCAAATCCACCCAGAGTGTAATAAATAGGTCAATGATTTAGAAAGTCCCCACTGAGGTAATGAGATGAGCTAGCTTTACTAAATAATTCCAAAATACCGTACCTGGGTAAAATTACTATGAAGGTTTAAAGGAACACATGTTGCCAGGAGGCTAGCGTATTCTCCCCAAGCACAGTAACTGGAGCAGCTGGCATGGCAAAGTGGAAAACACAAATTAACATGAGGGATAACGGCCAAGGAATCAGCAGGCAGCTGCACCAAGTACTCCAGCAACAGTGAGAGGACAATGGTGACACAGATAGGTGTGAAGAGAAAATCTAATAACCAAAATCAAATTTAATTTGATTACAAACCAATTTAAACTGCTCCATTTAACAGTGCTGTACATCTTAATTCACCTAGAGTTCAATGCATAACTGCAACATGTGCTTAACTGGCATCCATCTTTTTCAGTTCAATTTGAAGGCATTCTAAAACAAAATTAGCAAGCTTCTCAGGTACATTCTGTTGAGGCAGAGTGTTAGTTATACATTGAATGATACACTTATAAAATATCACATAAAAATTGAATTGTTTCATTGAGTTCACTTATTAACTAATTCCATTTAATTTAAATATTCATTGCATATTAATGTCATTGCTCAGTGCGTGCTGGGACCTTTGCTATTCACATTGTTTTTCAATAATCTGAAAGTGAATATTGAAAGATGATTGATAAAAATTGTCAATGTTGCCCAGGTACAAGGGGTTGTAAACAATTAAGAGCAAACTGTTCAGATGCAGAGGCACCAGATAGATTGGGAAGATAAGACTATGGAAATGGCAACTGAAATTTAAAGTCACCAAATGCAAAATAATGACAACAGAGAAGCAGAACAAACATTGGACCCATAAACTAAACAGTGTTAGTCTACAGAATAGAGCCCAGGAAAAGGATTATTGGTCAAAAAATTGTTGAAACCACGTGCAACAGTGCACAGCAGCAGTTTAAATAAAAGGCACATAGGCTCGGGGATTAAACTGAATTATGGAATAAAACATGTCAAGGGATATGATATTTGCCTAATGTGAAGTACAATGTGTAGTTCTGGTTTGCAATATTACATAAAGGGCCTCATAGCTCTGGAAAAGGTGGAGAAAAGGGCTACCTGTCTGATACCAGACATTGGACACAAATGATGAAGAGAAACAACATAAACTGAGTTTGCTGACATCAGGGAAGATTGAGAGAGGACCTTGCCGAGGCATTTTAGATCCTTAAGGATACTGTGAAGTGGAATACAAAGAAACTGTTTACCACAGCCACAGAAATGGCAATGAGTGAAGGTGAATGAACAGATTAGTTTCACTTAAAATAGTTAGGGTGCACTGTCTAAGGCCGATAACATTAGCAATTTGAGGAGGAGTTGAAAAGGCATTTTTGAGAGAGAAACAAATTGAGAGGTATAGGTGGTGAATTATGCACCATGCTTTTGAACTCTGGGCCAGCATGATGAATCAAATTGGTGTCTCCCTGTCACGTGCTTTCCTATCTTCCTCAGCTGCCCTGTGGCTCAGTTTAAAGTAGTGAGCACTTGAACAATTCAGGCAGGGAGTGTTCCAGGTTTGAGCACTCCAAATGGCCTCACTTCTCTGATTGGGGCAAGGGGAGAATTAAAAACAAAGAAAACTAGGGTTCCTTGCCTCATTGATGTCCAGTGATCCCTGCTGTAAGTCTTATGTGGATATCAGATGAAGACAATTTAGGGCCGAGCGGCTGAGATATGATAATCCCTGCAATCAAACTGTCTGTTGACACCCACCATCCAATCTCTTTCTTACACATACAAATGAAAGGCACTAGAGATTTAACATTGAATCAGACAAACAAACGGATTAGCATGAACAACATGCAAAATGCCCTCTTTTTACAGCAACTGCTGATTTGTATTTGTGCCCAGGTAATGACAGTATGGTAATTCTGTCTCAGGCATTCATTATTCTAATATAAACAAATAAGTGCATGGTGTACAAAAGTTATTTTGCATATTAAAAACTTGTATGGAATTTACATTTTTACTTACCTTCAGTGGGGAAGTGCAATTATCTCGGAGTATTTCAGACAACTATCCAGGGTCTTCATTTGGCTACTAAACCCCAAATTCTAGATTTAAAAGGTCTTGACTTTTCACTGCATAATTACATTCCTGAGAGTTACATGTTAATCCTTTAACTGATAAAGGTATGTGCCTGTAGGTGGTTCAGACTTGACACACTCATAACTTATAAATCTAGGTTGCTTTTGAATATTTAAATTGCATTGGTAACCTTTAAAACATGAATTATATGCAGCATAGCCAAAAGGCCTTTGCTAACTGATAAACTTTGGTAAAGGTGGCAACAAAAGTCACATGTTCATTTGTTTTAAAATCTATCTTGCCTGTGCAAAATCATCCTATTATATCTACAAAGGGTGGTTTCTACAGCAGTCAGACCAGCAACAGTTCAACACAAAATGAGTCATTGCTGGGTACAGACTGCTCATATCCCAATTGCATTCTGGGATTCATACATCTGAACTTGAAATTATCCATCTGGCCAGTCTGCAATCTAAATCATGTTTTCAAATCCAACAATCTTCATTCTGCAATACCTTTGCAACTGAACCTCATTATATTTTACACCCGTGCTTTCTGCACAAGTAATTTGCTGGATACTAAGTGCAAGTTTGAAGGCAAACATAGCACTTTCCTTGCAGACCACCATCACTCCTTCCTGTTATAGCAGAGATAAGGTGCTTTTGTTTCTTATCTGTGTGGATACTGCTTATGAAAAAAGGTCAAATAGCATATTTCATTGTTTTGAAATCTTAGCACTAAAAGATTTATTTAGTCTCTACAGCTATAAAGCTGGAGTGTGCAAATTATGTGCTCATGCTAGCTCTACAATGGGAGCTGTCTATCCTAATCCCATTTCCTTGCTCTTTTCCCAAATGCTTCATTATATTTCCACTTTGCCTGCGTATCTAATGTCCTCGAGTATCCTCATAGAATCATAGAGTCGTACAGCATAGGAACAGGCCCTTCGGCCCACCGCGTCCATGCCCACCATAATGTCCATCTATATTAATACCACCTGCCTGCATTAATTCCATATCCCTCTATGCCTTGCTCATTCAAGTACCTGTTCAGATGCCTCTTAAATGTTGCTACTGTTCCTGCCTCCACCACCTCCTCAGGCAGCTCATTCCAGATACCCACTATTCTTTGTGTGAAAAATTTACCCCTTTGATCCCCTTTAAACCTCCTCTCACCTTAAATCTATGCCCTCTAGTCATAATCAACCCTACCATGGGAAACAGACTCTGGCTATCTACCCTATCTATACCTCTCATAATTTTATATACCTCTATCATGTCCCCTCTCAGCCTCCTTCGCTTTAGGGAAAACAGACCCAGCCTATCCAATCTCTCTTTATAACTCAAGCCCTCCAAACCAGGCAACATCCTTGTGAATCTTTTCTCCACCCTCTCTAGCTTAATCACATCTTTCCTGTAGTGCGGCGACCAGAACTGCACACAGTACTCCAAATGCGGCCTAACCAACGTTATGTACAACTGTAACATGACGTCCCAACTCTTGTACTCAATGCCTCGGCCGATGAAGACAAGTGTCCTGATTGATAAAGCTTCAGTAGCTATTTGCAGCCATGCCTAGTGGAATGGAGGGAGCACCTTCATGTGGTCACATTGGCCACGTGATTTTTGTTTTGGAAAATATGGAAGCTGTGCAAAACAAATTCAGTAATTATTATTTGATGCTGTGAAAACAGCATCGCCTGTTCCACTGATAACCAACGAATGAAACTCTCAAATACTGTTTTCAGTATGAGAACAGAATTTTTAAGAACAGAATAATATGGGGACATTTAAGATGAAATAATTAATCAATCAATCATGTATTGCTAACAAACTAACCTCTGAGCTGCAGAAACAGCTCATCAGTAATGACTTCATAGCTTTAGAGCTTCAGCAGACAGCTTATCAGAAATTCATAGTAGTCTATTCAGTGCTGTAGGGACTGCTTATCAGTAGAAATAGACTAACCAGCTAAAACCTAGCAGGACAGCTGCAGCTGTTGAAGACTACCCTTTGTATGACAATCAGCCCAACGTTCCAGGAAGGTAGGGGAATAAGAAACTGCTTGAGGGAGAGGTGACAAGGCAGTGCCCCAATCAGGCCCTAACACCAAGAAACTGCAGAGTTTGTAAACCAATTGGGAACATAAAGGGGGTGTCACTGATTTGTAAGAAGAACTATAAGAAAGGCTTGAATTCCCTCCTCCAGCACAGAGGAAGAGGGAGGAGAGCCCAGGTGTTGTTGTTGTTCACTTTGCTGATGATGTAACCACTAAGTACTACAATAAAGTCTCTTAAAGCTACAGTCAGACTTCGTCTCTTTTTGGTGTAACCAATGTGAACAGAAAATTGAGATTCAACACAGTATAAAAAGGATCTATTAAAAAAAAGGTTCAGGTGAAATATACAAAGTATAATACATTATACAGTAGCACAAATAATAATGTTGTGCACAATTTCGAGAGTGATCAAGAAACGCATGGGTGCGGAGATAAATACCAAAGCAACTGAGGGAAAAGATGTTTGGAAAATTACTGAAGAGAGTTAAATTCCTACTCTGTACTGTGCCAGATGGCAGTAGAGACACTACACTTAGCCTCTGCTGCTCTGTGTTGGGGAAAGAAAAATCAACCAGGCTTTCCACTCCTGAACTCTTTCTAAACACCACTTCCAGACCTTGTGTATGGATGTTGTGCGAGGTCACAATTGGCTGTGATGTCCTCAATCAATGCTCATTGTCAAGACTCACACACCAGAAAAGGCCCCTTGGGTTAGGGTAATTGAGTACAACCACTGCCTAAGGCACATACTGTAGCAAACAGGAAAGGAAATGAGGAAAATGTTCATTACAAAACCTCTTGTCTAAGCAAACAGCTGGTGCTACAAAAATTACCATGGTAGTGACTGGTCAAAGAACTGCAGCAAAACTGATAAAAGTGCATTCATGGTTCGTAACTACATTAGCCAAACAAGTCTGAAAAGCAAGCGACATATCTACCAACATTATTGTCACAGATACCAATAAGATGTCAACTCTTACAAGACAGATTTATTTTACAAAAAGACAAACTCTTGGAAAGCAACTAGATTAAAGAAAACAAACTTACCCACTAGCGAGATTGAGAAGTTCCTGTTTTTCAGCCACATTTGATTTTTCTTCTAGTTCCCACAGCAGCACATTGACAAGGTGAGAATTCTTGATAATAATAGGCACTTCTTCGAACATATTCTCAGAAGTAATGAGTGCCTTCTTTATTCTAGTTAATAAAGACAAGATGAAAATTCTTGAAATTAATGGCACTTATTCAAATTTGTTTATGAACGTGATTAGTCCTCAAACAGCAACCATTACTCATTTGGAGTGAGATGGGCTCATTTTGGTTTTGAAGTTACATATTTGGACCCATTTCACTCTTTAAAAAAAAAATAACCACAGCTGCATTTGTTCATATGGGTTTATAATCAGCACTCATTTTAATGACAATTCTATTAATTTCTTGGAGCTGCTAGTATCTTTATTCAAGGTTTCAGATTTACAACATTTCAATGTCTAAGTAGGTTTAGGTAGCTAGATGTTAGGTTAATTTGACCATTTTTACACTGTATCCTCTAATAATTAACAAGGTCAAGTAAGCCATCTTAATGCTAACACATGACCAAAGAAGTCATTTTTGTGTCTTGTATCAGTAACTGTATTAATGTATTTAGTAGTAAACAATCAAGAAAACAATGATTACAAAGCAATGGACCTTAATTGAGTTGTAATTAATGAATCATGCTAGAAAGAATGGACTTTAATGTAAAAGTATTAAGTTTAAAAACCAGTCTTAAGCTTGTAAGGATTTCAATATCAGTAGGACTTTGGAAGTCACTGTGACACAAAGTCAGCAGAAAAAATATCGTGACCCTGATAGAATTCTTAACTTTGCTAAAAGAGAATCAATTTCTGTACAAATTCATACTGTCCCAGGATATAACAACTGTAATGAATAGGTTTTTATCTCAATTATTGGCAAAATGTTTCATCAATTAAGGCCCAATTAGAGTAGGGCAGTAACTGACATCACAGGACCTGGACCAACCATCTGGTTGGATTAAATTGAATCCTGAAAGTAGCAGGAAACCTATAAATAATTTAAGGATTTTGTATGATCAGTATTTCAACTCAAGATGTTTCTTGACTCTCCAGATGCTCAGCAACTTTATCCAATGAGTAGCTGGGCTATGCAGACCAGGAAAGTTTCAGGTTCGATCTGGTGGAAATGACCTAAACTTAACCATGATAGGAGCGAGAATGCTAAAAAAAAAGGTGGACTTGGGAACATTTAGGTTTTACACTGTTGGACATTATTCAGTTACTCCTATTATAGATATACCTAAGCAAGAAGAATTGCTACTTTGGCAAGGTTCTGAAGTGTGACAGACATTCATTGAGTTCTACACCAGCAAGTATTCAATGCCTGTGAGAGAGAATACTTATGAAAAAAATTGCCAGTATGAAATCACTGTCCAACGCAGTTTAAAATGATTAAAGGATGTAGCTGATGACTCAAAAGAATGCATAAATATATCAATAGGCAAAATATTTTGTTTATTCCATCTCAATGCAATCCATATAAAGCTACTTTTTTTTAAAACCGATTTTGATATTTGTTTTTATTGGAGAAACAAAGTAGTTTGGTCATTCTATAATATACAAAACAAAGTTAGAATGGGAAGAAAAATCTACTATGGAAAGTCTTGAGAGTGCCTATTGCACTGCAGAAGTCACACTCCAAAATATTAAAATAGTTAAACCAGAAATATACAATCACCTGTGAATTTGCAAACCATCATCAATCAACCTATAATTTACCTCAGAATACTTTGAGCAAATAGATTTTTTTTTAAAAAGCGTTCTATTTCAGTAACAGAACAATAAATGTACATATATGGTATCCTGTGCATGTTAATACAATAAGTGGCAATGCAGGAGATCTACCAATTAACATAAAACAAAGATTTTTGACCCACTGATATAACTCGCAACATCAACACAGCATCCCCATCCAGTGGGTGTGAATTACCAAAACAATTGATCCCAAAAACCAAAACAGCCTAATATATATGTTCAGAAGGCAAAAAAGTGTCACTGGCTTTAGTGGCTTCCAATTAAGCAACATCTTCATTTTAAAATTATCATCTTTGTTTTCAAATCCCTCCATGGCCATGCCCCTCCCTATCCTTGTAATTCCCTCGAGCCTTACATCCTTCAGATATCTGTGCTCCAATTCTGGCTTCTCGAGCATTCCCAATTTTAATCACTGCACCACTGACGACCCATGTCTTCAGCTGCCAAGGCCCTGAATTCCTTTCCTAATCCTTCTGCCTCTCTTCCCCCTTTAAGACTTTCTTTAAAACCTATGTCTTTGATCAAGCTTTTGGTTATCAGCCCCAGTATCTCCTTATGTGGCTCTTTCAAATTTTGTTTGGTAACAATCCTATGAAGCACCTTAAAACATTTCACTATGTTAAAGCAGTTAAATAAAACACAAGTTATTGATGCTGAAACTGACCAATGTCTGTTGGGCAGCATTTGCGTAGCCAACATGAATTGCCACTTGTAAGGGAATAAAGGAGATAGAGAAAAATTTGGGGAAAAAAGGTCATAGAATGTAAAATAGTGGGCACTCTGTATGGTTGAGGTAAAAGCACATCTACCTTGCAGCCAGCTTCTAGTGTGTTGGGAGCTGACAAACAATTCCATTTCCCCTTATTGACGCATCATACCTTGAGACATACATTTGTCAAAAAGTCTTTTTGCAAAAACAAAGCCCACTTTGGATAGTAAAAATCCAAGACAGATTTGCAGCCATGTAAAAAGCCATATTTTATTGCATATTTGCATCCCTTACCTAGTTTTGATGGGCCACAACCTCAATTTAGGAAGCTATTTAGAACATCCAAAAACAATGACAGATGATTCTACATGTGTGTGTGGAATGCTCATCAGATGACCAATGTTATTACAGTTGCAAATCTGCACTACGTGTACTTTGGTTCTGTGCCAAATAATATACAGGTTTACTCAATGTCGAACTGCAACACTATCAAGGTTCAGACACTAGAGGGCGCATGTGAGCTACGAAAACATCAGAGCTCCCTCCACTGACAAAAACACATATTGCTCCACATAATCCAGAGGAGTTTGCTGGACAAAATTCTTTCTGTTTAAGAAATAAATGCAAGCCTTCAAATCTTGCAACACTGCACATATTCTAATTATTGCTTTTAACTTACCCTTAGTTGTTCCAGTATAATCTACGTCTATATTCTCATTATCGACTCCACAATCAGTAGAGATAATCGTATTGTTTATACTCTCAAAACCTCAATTTTGAAAATTTTTATTAGCTTCTTCCTTAGCCTTCTCTGTTCACGTGTGTGTGTGTGTGTGTGTGTGTGTGTGTGTGTGTATATATATGCCCCAATTTAATAAGCTTTTGTTCATAATTATAGCCTCTCAGATGGATCCTTTCCTGTTTTTTCTCATGTGATGTGGGCATCGCTGGCAAGGCCAGCGTTTATTGCCCATCCCGAATTGTCCTCGAGAAGGTGGGGGTGAGCTACCTTCTTGAACTGCTGCAGTCCGTATAGGGTAGGTACACGCACAGTGCTGGTAGGAAGGCAGTTTCAGGATTTTGACCCAGTGACAATCAAGGAACAGAGATATATTTCCAAGTCAGAAAGGTGGGTGACTTGGAGGGGCATTTGCAGTTGGTGGTGTTCCCACACGTCTGCTGTCCTTGCCCTTCTAGATGGTAGAGGTCGTGGATTTGGAAGGTGCTGTTGAAGGATGCGCTGCTGCAGTGCATCTTGTATATGCAGTGAATGTTTAAGGTGGTGGTTGGGGTGCCAAACAGGCGGCTTTGTCCTGGATGGTGCAGAGCTTCCTGAGTGTTGTTGTAGCCGTACTCATCCAGGAAAGTGGAGAATTCCCAGCCTCTAACCTGCTCTTGCAGTCACAGTACTTATGCGGTTGTTCCAGTTGAGTTTCTGGTCAATGGTAACCCTCAGGATGCTGTTAGTGGGGGATTTGGCTATGGTAATGCAATTGAATATCAAGGGGTGATGGTTAGATTTTCTCTTGTTGGAGATCATTGTTCGGCACTTCTGTGGCGTGAATGTTACTTGCCACTTATCAGCCCAAGCCTGAATTTTGTCCAGGTCTTGCTGCATATGGACACAAGCTGCTTCAGTATTCTGTAATGGGTTATCCATAAAATATTCCAATGGTGGCCTAACCAATATCTTGAGTAAATTTAATATCCTTTCCTTGCTTTTGTATTCAATACATTTCTTAGTTAAGCAGCTACATTCTCTTTAATGTTATGTTCCTTAATCTTCAGACCAAAGTCGCTTACGTGTCACCTTATCAAATGTTTTTTGGAATTTAAAAAAAAAAAAATCTATATGCACTGGATTCCCTTTACACTTGTGATTTCTTCGAAAAATTCAAATAAATTTGTCAAGAAAACCTGCTGTCTACAAGTCCACATAAATTAGCCCCCAACTAATAGGGGAGGTGGTGGCATAGTGGTATTGTCACTGGACTAGTAACCCAGAGACCCAGGGCATTGCTCTGGGGACCAGGGTTCAAATCACACCACAGCAGAAGGTGGAATTTGAATTCAATTAATAAATCTGGAATTAAAAGCTAGTCTAATGAGAGCCATGAAACCATTGTCGATTTTGGTTCACGAATATCCTTCAGTGAAGGAAATCTGCTGCACTTACCTGGTCCGGCCTACATGTGACTCCAGACCCACAGCAATGTGGTTAACTCTTACATGGCCTGAAATGGCCTAGCAAGCCACTCAGTTGTATCTAACCGCTACGAAGTCAATAAAAATGAAACCGGATGGACCACCTGGCATCGACCTAGGCACCGGAAACGACAAGGACAAACCCAGCCCTATCGACCCTGCAAAGTCCTCCTTACTAACATCTGGGGGCTTGTGCCAAAGTTGGGAGAGCTGTCCCACAGACTAGTCAAGCAACAGCCTGACATAATCGTACTCACAGAATCATATCCGACAATGTCCCAGACACTGCCATCACCATCCCCAGGTAGCCCCTGTCCCACTGGCAGGACAGACCCAGCAGAGGTGGCGGCACAATGGTATACATTTGGGAGGGAGTTGCCCTGGGAGTCCTCAACATTGACTCCGGAGCCCATTAAGTCTCATGGCATCAGGTCAAACATAGACAAGGAAACCTCCTGCTGATTACCACCTACTGCCCTCCCTCAGCTGATGAGTCAGTACTCCTCCATGTTGAGCACCACTTGGAGGAAGCACTGAGGGTGGCAAGGGCGCAGAATGTACTCTGGGTGGGGGACTTCAATGTCCATCACCAAGAGTGGCTCAGTAGCACCGCTACTGACCGAGCTGGCAGAGTCCTAAAGGACATAGCTGCTAGACTGGGTATGCGGTAGGTGGTGAGGGAACCAACAAGAGGAAAAAACATACTTGACCTCGTCCTCACCAATCTGCCTCACGCAGATGCATCTGTCCATGACAGTACTGGTAGGAGTGACCACCGCACAGTCCTTGTGGAGACGAACTCCCGCCTTCACACTGAGGATCCCCTCCATCGTGTTGTGTGGCATTACCACTGTGCTAAATAAAAGAGATTTCAAACAGATCTAGCAATGCAAAACTGGGCATCCATGAGGCGCTGTGGGCCATCAGCAGCAGCAGAATTGTACTCAACCACAATCTGTAACCTCATGGCCTGGCATATGCCCACTCTACCATTGCCATCAAGCCAGGAGACCAACCCTGGTTCAATGAAGAGTGCAGGAGGCATGCCAGGAGCAGCACCAGGCATACCTCAAAATGAGGTGTCAACCTGGTGAAGCTACAATACAGGACTACCTGCGTGCCAAACTGCGGAATCAGCATGCGATAGACAGAGCTAAGTGATCCCATAACCAATGGACCAGATCTAAGCTCTGCAGTCCTGCCACATCCAGCTGTGAATGGTGGTGGACAATTAAACAACTAACTGGAGGAGGTGGCTCCACAAATATCCCCATCCTCAATGATGGGGAAGCCCAGCACATCAGTGTGAAAGATAAGGCTGAAGCACTTGCAACAATCTTCAGCCAGAAATGCCAAGTTGATGATCCATCTCGGCCTTCTCCTGAAGTCCCCAGCATCACAGATGCCAGACTTCAGCCAATTCAATTCACTCCGTGTGATATCAAGAAACGAAAGAAGGCACTGGATACTGCAATGGCTATAGGCCCTGACAATATTCCGGCAATAGTACTGAGGACCTGTGCTCCAGAATTTGCCAGGCCCCTAGATAAGCTCTTCCAGTACAGCTACAGCACTGGCATTTACACGGTAATGTGGAAAATTGCACAGGTATGTCCTGTACATAAAAAACAACCCAGCCAATTACCGCCCCATCAGCCTACTCTCAATCATCAGTAAAGTGATGGAAGGTTACATCAACAGTGCCAAGAGGCACTTGCTTAGCAATAACCTGCTCAGTGACGCTCAGTTTGGGTTCTGCCAGGGCCACTCAGCTCCTGACCTCATTACAGCCTCGGTTCTAACATAGACAAAAAAGCTGAATTCAAGAGGTGAGGGGAGAGTGACTGCCCTTGACATCAAGGCAGCATTTGACCGAGTATGGCATCAAGTAGCCCTAGCAAAACTGAGGTCATAGGGAATCAGGGGGGAAAACCCTCTGCTGGCTGGAGTCATACCAAGCACAAAGGAAGATGGTTGTGGACGTTGGAGGTCAATCATCTGAGCTCCAGGACATCACTGCAGGAGTTCCTCAGGGTAGTGTCCTAGGCCCAACCATCTTCAGCTGCTTCATCAATGACCTTTCTTCAATCATAATGTTAGAAGTGGGGATGTTCGCTGATGATTGCACAATGTTCAGAACCATTCGCGACTCCTCAGATACTGAAGCAGTCCATGTAGAAATGCAGTAAGACCTGGACAACATCCAGGCTTGGGCAGATAAGTGGAAAGTAACATTCGCGCCACACAAGTGCCAGGCAATAACCATTCCAACAAGGGAGAATCTAACCATCTCCCCTTGACATTCAATGGCATTACCATCGCCAAATCCCCCACTATCAATATCCTAGGGGCTACCACTGACCAGAAACTGAACTGGAGTAGCCATATAAATACCGTGGCTACAAGAGCAGGTCAGAGGCTAGGAATCCTGAGGCTAGGAATCCTGTGGCAAGTAACTCACCTCCCGAGTCCCCAAAGCCTGTCCACCATCTACATTGCACAAGTCAGGAGTGTGACGGAATACTCTCCACTTGCCTGGATGGGTGAGGCTCCAACAACACTCAAGAAGCTCAACACCATCCAGGACAAAGCAGCCCGCTTGATTGGCACCCTATCCACAAACATTCACTTCCTCCATCACCGACTCACAGTGGCAGCAGTGTGTACCATCTACAAGATGCACTGCAGCAATGTACCAAGGCTCCTTAGACAGCACCTTCCAAACCTCCAACATCTACCAACTGGAAGGATAAGGGCAGCAAATGCATGGGAGCACCACCACCTGCAAGTTCCCTCCACGTCACACACCATCCTGACTTGGAACCATATCGCCATTCCTTCACTGTCGCTGGGTCAAACTCCTAGAACTCCCTTCCCAACAGTGGGCATAGCTACCTCTCATGGACTGCAGCAGTTCAAGAAGGCAGCTCACCACCACCTTCTCAGGGGCAATTAGGGATGGACAATAAATGCTGGCCTAGTAAGCGACGCCCACATCCCATGAATGAATAAAAAAAAAGTCAATATTATTTCAACGATCCTAGTTGCATCCCAGTTCTCTTGCTCCTTGGCACAGTTCCCATTTCCAAATATTTTAGGAAAATCATGATAACTGCCTCATCTACATCCTCCTTCATTATTCTGGGATACATAGCAACATAGCGGCAGGCAAATTTTATACTTTTAATCCCATAAACTTTTTTTAAAAAATAGTTTCCTTTTGAAAATTTATCTCCAGTCGTCATCCTTCCACATCCTCTTCAGGTATTGCGATGGTTCACTTTCTGGAAAAACAGACGAATGTTTATTAACCATTTGTCACTGCCTCACTCAGTTACCAGAAAGCCTACTTCATCTCCAAGTGATTCCAACCCATTTTTTTTGATAATCCTTTTATTTATATGCTTATAAAAATCTCTCATTTCCCTTTAATGACTCAGAATCTTTCCGTACTTTCTCTTAGCTTTCCCAACCTACCCCCTTTTGCTTCCCACCCATACTTCTTATATTTCTCAATTTCTTTGTATTATATACTCCTTCTATTTAATCATACCCTTCTTTTTGAAACCTCACTATTATTCCAATCTCTTCATTTATTCACAGAATTCCAGCCTTTGAAGAAACTTTCATAAACGTAATTGCAATGTTTATAATGTGATTTTTATTAATTTCTTATTTAAACATCTCCCGCTCCTGGTCTGCTGTTTGATCTGCTACTCCTGCCAATCAACCTGGAAAAAGTTCCTTTTCATTCCACTGAAATTAGTCAATTCATCTTTGACTCCTCTCTTTCTTCGTTTATTGTACAGATAAAACCTAATTAGATTATGGTCACTACTTTCAAAGTGTGTCCCTAACTTCAGATCACTTGTTTGCCCTGCTGCATTACTCAGAACTAGTTCAGGCTAACTCCCCACCCCTGCCACCATCCCACTTGATTTTATACTCTCCCCACCTCCAAACTCGCCACAGGGAGAGCATAAAATTCCCCTCATAGTCTGTGGCTCATTCCCAATTTGACCACAAATTTTTACCTTATCCCAGTCTACCCTTAGGATAATTAATATCTATCTTTATTCTAACTCTGTTACTGCAGCAATTCTCTCTAAACTGCCTACAATCCACATTGTTACAGACAGAATTGAGAGAGAACTGAAACACTAGTTCTTTTCCCTTTAATATCTGTAATCAGTGTGTTTTTGACAAGGAAGATGTGCGTTTTTCTCAGAGTGTATGGCCAATTTGAATAACCAGCAGCATGCTTTTCGTGGGTTTAAATAAAGAGGCTTATTTTTACTTATTCACATGTTCACCCCGAAAGTCTAACGCTCGTCACTCACTCACCACTCATGAGAAAGAAAGCAGTTAAAAAGGATAGTGCACTTTTACAAATTACAAGCAAAGTCATGTGATTTGGCTCGTCTTGGGGAAAAGGCATGTGTTGCGGGCCCAGATAAGGTGGCGTTTTCACTCCTGAAGTGTAGTTAGATGTATTCGACAGCCGGAGTCATATATTGAAGTCGTTACAGGATTCTCTCAAAGAGATGGATTTTTCAGCAGGTCACGAAGTTAGTTGCTTGTAGACTTATTACCAGGAGGTCAGTTTTCTGTACTGGTGGACTTGAAAAGGAACATGTTCGGAGACATTAAGATGTTACAACCTCCAGTTCCTTTAAGGCAAGATGGTACTGCCTGCTGCTTTTTTTGCAGTCTGTACTTAAAGATTTTTTTAACCGAGTATGCGCAGAGCGATCGCTGACGTCATCAGTGCGTCCGAGCATTAGGCAGCTTGCCAGTATGAATCTGGACGTGCGTGCGCTGACAACACCACGTAAATGACATCAGATGTAATGATGTCCGAGCGTTGCCTCACCCCCCCCCAATGCCCGCTTCCCCCCCGCCTCAATCACCACATTCAGTTTCCCGCTCCCTCCCACAATCGCTGCTTCTCTGCCACTCCCTCCGACCATTCTCTCCCTTGCCCGTCTGCTCGCTGCTCCCTCCCCCATTCTCTCGCGCACCCGACTGCTCACCGCTTGCTCCCTCCTCGCCCCTTCCCCACCCCCTCACTGCTCGCTCCCTGCCTCGCCCCTTCCCTGCCTCACCGCTTGTTCCCCTCCTCACCCCTTTCCCAGCCTCTCTCTGCTCACTCCCCGCCTCGCCCATTCACCCCCCCCATTGCCACTCACTCCCCGCCTCACCCATTCCTACCCATTGCAGCTCGCTCCCTGCCTCACCCCATCCCCGCCCCACTCGGCACACGCTCCCCGCCTCACCACTTCTCTGGGACATGAAGGGGAGGGGGCAAAGCCCCAAGCAGACAGGCGCATTAGAGAACGGCGGGATGAAGTGATAAGCACGGGAGGAAGTGGTGAAGAGAAGGTGCGATCCCGGGAGCGAGCAGGAAACTGAACGCAGCAGTTGAGGAAGCAATTGCAAGAGGGAGTGGGGTACTGTTGGGGGAGGGAATGGAGGTGGCGATTGAGGCCATTAAGGGGTGAGGGCTTGGGTCCAATTCGTTTTTTTGCGTCAAATTGAGCAGTGCCATCTCTATTACTGGCAGCTGCCTGTAATATTGTGGTCGGAAACATTTCAATCGATGAAGCTGCATCTGTGTATGTGCCAGTACTGCACCACCTAGTGGTTGCGTTGTCAGCAAATGCAGCCTTTTTTTTTAAAAAAAAAAAGAGACCAATGTGGCCACCTAACCACGTGACTTCTCACAGTTCCTTTTTCAAATCTGGTGGGGGTCTAGGTTGATTAGCCTCATCCTCTTTATTACTCTAAGACATTCATCCTGAGGAGGGTTAAGACAATCACTTTTGTTTCAGGAGAAAACTATTCAATTCAGGAATGTCTCCCTATGGTTTCAGAATGGGCGTTGATGACACCTCTTAGTTTGGAAGGTATTCATTTGTCCTTTCAGACAGTGAGTCAGTTCTTGAATACACAAGTCGAAAGTCAGCTGACTTTCAATGGTTACCTTTGCAACCTATGTCCACTTTTAAATGTCCATTGCAGTTCACTTAAAATGAAAGGAAAATTCAGTTCCAGAAAATACTATGCTGAATATAGTCTATGTTTAAAGTTATGAATAGGACATGCCTGTACAGGGCATGACAACATACTAAATATCTTTTCTACTAATTGGTGGTCTATATATATATTCTCAAGATAGCAACATATCCCCTTTAATTATTTCTCAACACAATTCAGACAGAATCTGTTTAAGCACCAATAAAAACTTTCCTTGCAACAACTGTAAATGAGACCTTCATTAAAAAGGCTAATCCTAGTCTCTGAACTATCTCCCTTGAAAACTTAAAATAGTTCACAGTCTTAGCCTAACTTAAGCCAAGTTTCCACCAAGGGTACAATATCACTATCCTTCATTTTATTTAATGTTTATTTAATGCTTCTAGTTCTCCAAATATTTCAAATACATTTCACATTCACATAAAAAACTTCAACTGACAAAATTATTATCCATTTTTGTCCCTTCTTTTCTTCAACATCTTCCTTCTTAAGCTCTCTATCTATCTTAAAGTAACCCTGTTTTATTTATATAGTTTTGTAGCTTCGCTGTGCTTATTTTTAAGTCTGAGTTAAGTCTTTCACTTTCCAAAAAGTTTATTAGTTTAAACTCACACATGCAGCACTATTCTATGCCAGGATATTGTCAGTTTTGTTCAAGTGGAATCTGTCCCTCCTTTACAGCCACCTCCTTTCCCAGAAGTGGCTCAATGCCTCACAGACTTGAAATCGTCCCCCATACATCATAATTCCTGTATCACGCATTTAACTGTCTAATCTTCCTCTGCTTATCTGATCCAATATATGACACAGTATTCCTGAGCTTACTAAAACCTTGATTATCTTGCTTTTCAGCTTTCTACCAAGCTCCCAATGCTTCTTGAACAAAACGCCTTCTTCAGTCTCATCCAATTGCTAGTTACTATGTTGAATGTGACTAAAGTCTGCTCAATCAAACCCTTTCAAAACTATTTCCATGTGTTCCTGGACTTATTTCACTCTGGGAACTGGAGAACTGTTTTAGATTGTAAATATATCCACAAATATACCTGTTTGATTATGGAGTTTTCTACTACTAACATTAGTCTCCTCCTATGCTCACTGCCCTTCCCTCTACTCCCTTTCCCATGGAGCTGCGGTTCACACTGTCTACCAATCCTCTGTTTTCTCAATAAGGAAATCAAATTCCTGTTACAGACGAAAGAAGCTGACTAGTTTCAGTCCCTCTGCCTCCTGATTGCACCTTCTGGCTTTCTTGCCTCTTCCAGTCGCCTTCTCTCAGCCTTCCCCTTCAACACCTCAGCATTCTGGCTTACTCATGCTATAGACCTTTGATTTAAAGGTTTTGCCCGAGCCAATGCATTGAGATGTTTAACTTATGCAATGGGCTGTTTAAGTAACCATTTGAATGGGCATACAGAGTGTCCACTTTATTTTTATTCCCCACACATTCCATTAAAGGCAGTTTTGACATTTTGCTCGATTATAGCAGCTTTAGAAGGTCTAATTGGACCCCAGCAAATTGTGAATGGCTGTTCACTTCTCTCTACCAGTCTTCATCTTCCTTGTTGAGATATTTTGTTCAAGCCACATATTAAAATTATTAGCTGCGTGACAGTTTTTCCTCAATGCTTCTTTGTCACTTTTGTCACTTCATTGTGTATAATGATTCTATTGGCTATGTCCAAATGTAGCTACTATTGGCCAACTGGTCTCTACCCTTCATCTGAAACTCCAGATGAAAAGAAATTAAACTTAAAAATATTTTATACAATTCACAAGAATTCAAAAGCAGAGAAGTTATGTTAAACTTATATATAGAAACTTGGTTGGACCACACAGAGTACTGTGCATAATTCTAGTCTTCATATTATAAAAAAGATATAAAAGCATTGGAGAAAGTGGCACAGTGGCTAGCACTGCAGCCTTACAGCTCCAGCGACCCGGGTTCAGTTCTGGGTACTGCCTGTGAGGAGTTTGCAAGTTCTCCCTGTGACCGTGTGGGTTTCCTCCGGGTGCTCCGGTTTCCTCCCACAACCAAAGACTTGCAGGTTGATAGGTAAATTGGTCATTGTAAATTTCCCCTAGTATAGGTAGGTGGTAGGAGAATGGTGGGGTGTGGTAGGAAATATGGGATTAGTATAAATGGATGGTTGTTGGTCGGCACAGACTCGGTGGGCCGAAGGGCCCGTTTCAGTGCTGTATCTCTAAATAAATAAATAAATAAATAAAAGTGCAAAAAAAGTTTTACAAGGATAATACCAGACTGAGAGCGTACAACTATCGGAAAAGATTGAACAGGTTAAGGCTTTCTTCACTAGAAAAAAAAAGACGACGGAGAGGTGACCTGATACTGATCTTTAAAATTATGAAGGGGTTCAACAGGATAGATGTAGAGAAATTATTTCGACTTGTGGTCCAAAACTAGGGGCCATAAATACATCATAGTCTTTAATCCAATAAGGAATTCAGGAATAACCTCTCTACCCAGTGATAAAAATGTGAAACACTACCACATAGAGTGGTTGAGACAACTGGCATAGATGCACTTGTCTAGCTTCCCCTTAAATACATGAGGGAGAAAAGAATAGAGAATATGTTGATAGGGTGAGATGGAGTCAGGTTAGAGGAGGTTCTTGTTGAGCATAAACACTTGCAGAGACCAAATGCGCTAAATGATCTGTTTCTGTGCTGCGCAATATAGGAGAGAAAGGGTACCTCCCCAAAAGTCCTGCGCTGGACCTGGCGCAAGATCCCCGTGGGCCTAAAACATTACTTGCTCAAACAACAAAATTATCCCCCTACCCACTACGAGCCCGAGAGCTGTGCACTATTGTGCACCAGACTGGTCGGGCTCACAGGATTCCTCTTTGAAAATTGCTGTGCGGACTCCACCACCCCCACCCTGTTTCTGAGCTCCTAAAGGAACTTAATGGCCCCTTAATTGGAGGGGAGTGGCTTCCCTGTTCCCTCCCCCCCACCCTCCCATTAAAAGTTGTGGGCTCTCCCAGAGGCACGGGTTATGGAGAAGACCCCTGGGACTGTAATTTTTAAAGCGCATCAATACTGGCTCCCAATCCCATGGCCCTTTCAAAATCTGGCCCCATATTTGAAATACAAAAGTATGTTAATTATTTGGACCTGGAAAGCACAACAAGACTAGTACTTAATTTACAGGACAAAATTACAACTAGTCGACAATTATTCTAAACCTCAGACAGAACCAATGTACTGTTATAACAGAACCTACTCCAGTCGTATTCCTTCCCGAGGCTTTACAGCTTGCAATACGGGTTTAACATTGAGAAATTCTTGCACCAGTTCCATACTCATGCTCAATGAGATCAGACAAATGTGTCAAATACTTACTCAAACATCAAATTAGGCAGTTTCAGGAAGGAAGTGTTCAGTCAAAAAAGCTTGGATGGATTGAGCAGTTTACTTGTATCTATGAGGCACTCTTTTGTGATGCAATTGTGTACACTACATCCTTCAATTTGATCAGGATTAACCATAAAGTTTTGTTAAAGTTAACCTTAATTTGTGAATTCTTCTGACATGTTACTAAGATGGGAGAGTTATAAGTGCACTGATACAATACTGGTTGATTAAATCTGATGTATTAACATATACTGCTTTTGATTGAAATACCAAATGCTATAGCAGGAATCATTTTGTTTAAAAAAAATCATAAAATATTAGTATTAGCAATTATACACAACTAATTTTATTTAGAAATGCAGTGCGCTGAACAAAATGTAATTTCAATACATATTTTGAATACATCTCAATTCATATATAATAGCATATTCCAAATCCAACAGGTACAGCTATTCTCTTTAAATCAGCTCCACTGACAGATGAAACAGTCACTGAATCACTGACTGCAAGAAGCTGCTATAACTAAAAGGATGACACCGCACAATTGCAGTGCTTAACCTGGAAAGTAAGATGAACTAGACCTAGTGAGTGGTTCCACACTTAATTTTCTCTTTTTTGTAATTATTTACAGTAATTCATTTTTACATGTAATGTTTATGGCATAATGGCAGTATTATATATTCTGCTGAAATGCAAATTAAGACATTAGTTAAATTGTGAACTCAAGGCAAAAAAAGTTTTTTGTACCAATGCCTTTTTTCCATTCCTCGAAGCTTAGATGTAATGCATATGCCTTTCAACAATTTGCAGACTAGAATGAAATTAGATAAGAATGATTTGTCAACTAATGATTTAATCTAGTCTACTGTACAGACTGAGGAAGATTGATAGTAGTAATTGATCTGAACTGTTCAATTATTTCCAAAATACTGACATGTACATTGAATACTCACGTTATACAAGTTATGGTGGAATTTTTAAGCTCGACATGTGTGGGAAATACAGAACTAGTATTTAAATTGATTGATGTCTAATATCTGATGCTATTCAAGACTGCTTTGGTTTGCAGAAAAAACTAAAAGCAATACAAACTGTAAATGAAGAAAACTACAGCACACGTATCAATAGGATACGTTTCTCATGGTTCATAAAACCACTTTTAAAATAGTCAATACAAACAAATTGCATTATATCACTGAACAACTCTAGATGCAATTTCTAAATGAATCTAAATGCTGTGTAAAAAGGTGGTTCCAGAACAGCTAACTAAATGGATTTTGAATCAGTGCTAAATTTTAGGTAATGACAGGTTTTCTTTAACTCTTCCCTGCAGACAAACTTACCCTTCAGGAGTGAAATCTTTCTCCTTGCAAACTTCCATTAACTTTGGAGTAAGTCTGTATGCCTTCAGTGAAAGAGAGCCCTGTGCAGTTTTAATGGGATCTGGGAACATAAAGGAGAGAAAAAGAGGAAGTTAATTTTTAGAAATAAGAAATAACCACTCAAATGATATCATGTCATTCTACTGTAGAAAAGTTATGATTGTCGTATCAGTCTCATTGGATCCTCACCTTGATTACTCTTCTCTAGTTACAGAACACTCGCCAGATGAAGATAGATGAAAAAAAAGACCTAGGTTGAATCTATTAGAAGCGAGGGGACTATTTACAGACATTTGGAGCTGCATCTAAAACGGATTTCTACAGCATGTGTTGGAAGAGCAATTATTATATTTGGATATCACATACAAAAAACAGGACATGCGGTTGTCCAACATTCTTCTGTGGGCCTGCAACTGGGAACAGCAGCATATAGTTATGTTACTGGACTAGTAATCCAGAAGACTGGACCAATGATCTGGAGATACAAGTTCAAATCCTACCACAGCAGCTGCAGAATTTGAATTCAGTTGATCAATCTGGAATAAGCGCCAATATCAATAATAGTGACCACGTAACTAACGGGTTGTCGTAAAAACACGTCTGGTACACTAACATTCTTTAGGAAAGGAAATCTGCTGCGCTTACTGGTCTATAAGTGATTTCAGACCCACAGCAATGTGGTTGACTGCCCTCTGAAATGGCCTCGCAAGTCATTCAGTTGCACTAAACCACTGCAACAAAGTATAAGAATAAAACCGGACAGACCACTCAGCAGCGACCCAGGCATCAGTTGAGGAAAAGACAAAGGCACATCCCACCCAGTTAACACAAAGTCCTCTTTACTAACATCTGGGGACATGTCCCAAGATCGGGAGAGCTGTCCCACAGACTAGTCAAGCAGCACAGTCATACTCACAGAATCATATACTTTCAGCCAATATCCCCAACTCCTCCATCACCATCCTTGGGCACGCCCTGTCCCATCAACAGGACAGACAAATCAGAGGTGGTGGCACAGTAGTATAGAATCGTAAGGGAGTAGCCATAGGCATGCTCAACATTGACCCTGGACACTGTGAAGTCTCATGACATCAGGTCAAACATGGGTCTACTCACATGCTGCCCTCTCTCAGCTGATGGATTAGTACTCCATGTTGAACACCACTTGGAAGAAGCTCCGAGGGTAGTAAGGGCACAGAATGTATTTTGGATGGGGGAAACTTCAATGTTCATTACCAAGAGTGGTTTGGTAGCACCACTACTGACCAAGACATCCGGGTCCTAAAGGACATAGCTGTCAGACTAGGCTAGTGGCAGGTGGTGAGAACACCAACAGGATGGAAAAACCCATTTAATCTCTTCCTCACCAATCTACAGGTCACAGATGCATCTGTCCATGACAATAATGGTAGGAGTGACCACTGCAAAGTCCTCAGGAGCCTACTCCGAATCATCAGGAAACTGATGGAAGGGGTTGCTGACAGTGCTATCAAGTCTATCAAAGTCTCGTCTTCACACAGAGAACATCCTCCATTATGTTGTGTGGCACTACCACTGGAGTAAATGGAATAGATTCAGAACAGATCTAGCAACTCAAAACTGGGCATCCGTGAGGCACTGTGGACCATCAGCAGCAGCAGAATTGTATTTCACCACAATCTGTAACCTCACGGCCCAACATAACCCTCACCCTATGAGATCAACCAAGGTTCAATAAGGAGTGCAAAAAAGAGCATGCCAGCAGTAGCATCAGGCATACTTGAAAATGAGGTGCCAATTGGTGAAGCTACAACACAGGACTACATGCATGCTAAACAGTGGACACAGCGTGCTACAAACAGAAGTAAGCAACTGAGCAGACAACAGATCAGATCAACGCTCTGCAGTCCTGCCACATCCAGTTGTGCCTGGTGATGGACAATTAAACTAACAGGAGGGGGAGGCTCCATGAACACCCCCAATCTCAATAATGGTGTAGTCCAACATGTTGGTGCAAAAGCCAAAGCTGAAGTACTTGCAACCACCTTCAGCCAGAAGTGCTGAGTGGATGATCCATCGCAGCCTCCTCCCGAGATCCCCACCATTACAGATGCCAGTTTTCAGCCAATAAGTAACAGCGTACTGCATCCAGCAAAGGCTACAGGCCCCAATGACATTCCGGCTGTAATGTTAAAGACTTCAGAACTGGCCGCGCCTCTAACCAAGCTACTCCAGTACAACTACAACACTGGCATCTACCCGACAAAGTGGAAAATTGCTCAGGTAGGTCATGTCCACAAATCGCAGGAAAAATCTAATCCAGCCAATTACTGCCCCATTAGCCTACACCGAATCATCAGCAAACTGATCAACAGGAATATGGACAGTGCATTCAAGTGAATTCAAGAGGTGAGAGGAGAGTGACTGCCCTTGACATCAAGGCAGCATTTGACTAAGCATGGCATCAAGGAGCCCTAGCAAAATTGAAGTCAATGGGAATCAGGGGGAAAACTCTCCACTGGCTGGAGTCATGCCTAGCACAAAGGAAGATGGCTGTAGTTGTTGCAGGCCAATCATTTGAGTCCCAAGACATCATTGCAGGATGATAGTGTCCTAGGCCCAACCATCTTCAGCTGCTTCATCAATGACCTTCCCTTCATAAGGTCAGAGGTTAGGATGTTCACTAATGACTGTACAGCGTTCAGTGCCATTTACATCTCATCAGATAATGAAACAGTCCATGCCCACATGCAAGACATGGACAACATTCAGACTTGGTTGATGAATGGCAAGTAACATGCACGCTACACCAGTGCCAGGAAATAACTCTCTCCAAGATTACAAAGTCTATCCATCCACACACCTTTGACATTTCCATTGTTAAATCCCCCACCATCAGAATCCTGGGGGTTACCATTGACTAAAAATTTAACCGGACCAGTGGCTACAAGCTGGATATTCTGCAGCAACTGTCTCACCTCCTGACTCCCTAAAACCTTTCCACCATCTACAGGGTACAAGTGAGGAAAAAAGAAAAAGTCTTGCATTTATACAGTACCTTTTATGACCACAGGACATCCTAAAGCATTTAAGCCAATGTACTACTTCTGAAGTGCAGTCACTGCTGTAATGTAGGAAATGCTGCAGGCAATTTGAGCATAGCAGGTTCACACAAACAGCAATGCGATAACGACCAGATAATCTATTTTTGTGAAGGTGATTGAAGGATAAACATTGGTCAGGACACTGCAGTGTGATGGAATACTATCCACTTGCCTGGATAAGTGCAGCTTCAGCAATACTAGAGAAGTTTGACACCATCCAGGACAAAGCAGTCCATTTGATTGGCACCCCATCCACCACTTTAAATATTAATTCCCTCCACCACGAGCACACTGTGGTTGCAGTGTGCATCATCTATAAGATGCAATGCAGCAACTCACTGAGGCATCTTCAACAGCATTGCCCAAATCCATAACCTCTATGATCTAGAACAAGGGCAGCAGGCGCATGGGAACACCACCACTTCCAAGTTCCCCTTCAAGTCAAACACCATCATGACTTGGAAATATATCAATATTCCTTCATCATGCTGTGTCAAGGTCCTGGAACTCTTGCCCAAACAGCACTGGGGGAGTACATTTACCACATTGACTGCAGCAGTTCAAGAAGATGGCTCCTAAAGGGCAATAACTTCTGGTGTTGCCAGTGACACCCATATCTCATGAACGAATTTTTTAAAAGCTGCATATAAGGAATCTATAATTTGGTACAGTGACTCCCCTATTCTTGGTGGGAAAGATAAACTTCTATCCATAATAAGAGCTCTTTGTTGCTTTGGCTTACTAATATATTAAATATCCTTGGGCTATATTTTATATTCCTGGTCAGAGCAGTCAAACTCCAAAACTTCTCTGGAATTATGAACTGAAATGCATCTGAAAAAATATCTACCTTTGAGAGCGAAAGCTATGAAATAGCAAAGACAACCTGATTCTCAAGCATTTTTATTTGGCAGCAAGATGGAAAACGGGTGTTCTTCTGACTACAGTGTGAAACACATTGTTGGGGCAGAGTAAAGACAGCTTTGCGTTATATTTAAATCATACGAAACCAGTCAGATCTGGGAATGCTTAAAGATGACAGTGTCCAAAAAATGAAAAAGTATCCAACGCTACCAAAAATTCACAAGGAATATATTATCCACAATTATCTTCTAAGTGACAAATTTGGCTTTCGTTCATCAGTATTAAGCACCATTCTCTGGATAAGAATGGTGGACAGACAACCCACAGTGGGGTATTGAAGAACAATTTGTGGCAACTCCAGTTTCCCTACCTAGGTATTTGATAAAATGCATGGCGTGGGAAATTGCTACTCCTATTGTTCCATGGAAAACTGCACTGGAATAGCAATGCAACCTACCATCACATTACCATGTGTAGATTTAACCCATACACCCAATCTGAAGATTGCAAAGTCCATACGCATACAGTGGAATCTATTTATCTTGAGTCCATTATTGACTTATTTAATATAATCTCAGTTTCGTGCTTGAAGAGATTTAATTGGTTAAGGTTTCTACTGATAAAATGGAATTGGGTTTAGTTGCAATTCCACTACACCATCTTCAAGGTACACAGGTTTTATTTGCATGTTAATTATATTTACTAAACTTGGGAGTAACTATGCTGAAGTATTTTCAAATAAATGAAAAACTGAACAGAAGGAGAAACACAAAAAGAAACTCCTACATATAAGTAATGATGTAGAACAGAAAATTTGATACAACTGGAAAATTCAGCAGGAAATGTTAAAAAAATTTCCAATGAATAAAGTATATTTTAACAGCTTTTCTACTGTAATCCGATTGTTAACATACTGAAACAATTTTTGTGTTACCCAAAGATTAATCGTGTTCATTAGTATTTTTTCTGACAGATATTCAGGATGTAACATTTACTTCTCGGTTGGAAACTTTGTAACAGCCTGCCAGCTATGGCAAATAGCGAGCTTGAGGAAGGCAATAAAGATGTTTTACCTACAGCTATGATACTGCACAGAACATCTGGTTTAGTGAGTAAAGGAAACGCCACTAAATGAGCAGAAAGAAGAAAATCTTTGTGCTAAGAACAGTCTACGTTTTGTGAGCGCCTGTCAGAGGCGAAATCTGGCAAAATGTGTCATAACTGTAAGGTCACGTACTGAGCCAGACTCAAGCAATCAGTTTTTGTTAGACATCTGGTCCCGTTCCACCCGCCATCAACAAGGGGGAAGAGGAATGAAAAAAAATTGAAGCAGCAACTTCAGCATTCCAGAATGTACACATCAGGGCTCTGATAGCAAGAAAAATAAACAGAAAGAAGGAAACCCTGTCTAGACTGAGCTGCTGCTGGGGCTGAGGCAGACACTGGGCTGGTATTTACTGAGAGGGGCTGCCAGGCAGCACTGCCAGGTAAACAGTGCAGTAAAAGAAATGAATAGGAAAACGTCACTGACCATAGATGAGGACCACAGACTCTTCAATTGCGTGTTGGTAACTAAACTGGGAGTCCAACAGGGCTCGGCTGACGAACGATCCATAGTAAGTTGACTGGTACCAGCCGACGTGGAGGTGGTCAATGTTAACATGACGCAAGCTTCTCATCATTTCCATTTGGTATTGCACTGCAAAAAAAAAACCATAATTTTCTAATTTTAAAATGTTAATTTTACAATCTAAGCTACAAGTTTATAATACAGTTTACACTGCTAATATATTTTATGATTTATAAAACTTTGCTCATTAAACTTCACCACTCAAATAAAAAATTAAACACTGTTCTCAACTATCAACTCTTCTCACAGCACAGAAAGGAGTACTACCCCCATATATCTGACAGTAAAACCTACTGATTTAAATGCTACCATTTGATAATTATCCCCCAGTTCAGCCCATAGGTTATTGATTTTATGTAGGCACATGCAATAGTGAAGTACTCTGATGTGAAGGAGCAAAAAAGATCCAACTAACTGAATCCACTAGCTACCATGCAGATTTTTATAGTTTTATGGATTTACTTGTGCTTGTTGTATATGATAACTGTGGTTTCCATTGTGGCGTCACCCTTCAGTGTGAAAGGTACTCAAAACGTTCAAAAACACTCACATGAAAAAGTTTTTCCTCATGTCGCTATTGCTTCCTTTGCCAATTACCTTAAATCTGTGCCCGCTTATTCTCAATCTTTCCACCAATGAGAACAGTTTTTCCCCATCTACCCTATCCAGACCCATGATTTTGAATACCTCTATCAAATCTCCTCCCAACCTTCTCCTCCAAAAAAATAAAGGCCCAAATTCTCCAATCTATCCATGTAACTGAAGTTCCTCACCCCTGGAACCATTCTTGTGAACCTTTTCTGGACTCTCTCCAATGCCTTCACATCTTTCCTAAAATGTGGTGCCCAGAAACTGAACTGGAGTAGCCATATAAATACTGTGGCTACAAGAGCAGGTCAGAGGCTAGGAATCCTGCAGCGAGTAACTAACTGCCCGAGTCCCCAAAGCCTGTCCACAAGGCACAAGTCAGGAATGTGATGGAATACTCTCCACTTGCCTGGATGGGTGCAGCTCCAACAACACTATCCAGGACAAAGCAGCCCGCTTGATTGGCACCCCATCCACAAACATTCACTCCCTCCACCACCAATGCACAGTGGCAGCAGTGTGTACCATCTACAAGATGCACTGCAGCACCTTCCAAACCTGTGACCTCTACCACCTAGAAGGACAAGGGCAGCCGAAGCATGGTACCACCACCACCTGCAAGTTCCCCTCCAAGCCACACACCCTCCTGACTTGGAACTATATTGCCTTTGCTTTACTGTTGCTGGGTCAAAATCCTGGAACACCCTTCCTAACGGCACTGTGGGTGTACCTACCCCACATGGACTGCTGCTGTTCCAAAAGGCAGCTCACCACCACCTTCTCAAGAGCAATTAGAGATGGGCAATAAACGCTGGCCTAATCAGCGATGCCCACATTCCATGATCGAATAAAAAAACTGGACGTAATACTCCATTTGAGGCCGCACCATTGTTCTACACAAGTTTAACGTAACTCCCTTGCTTTTGTATGCTATGCTCCTATTAATGAACCTAAGATGCCGTATACTCTGTTAACTGTTCTCTCAGCCTGTCCTGCCACCTTCAATGATTTATGCACATATACACCCAGGTCCTTCTGCTCCTGCACCCCCTTCAGAGTTGTACCCTTTATTTTATATTGTCCCTGCATTGTGGAACACATTTAAATCAGGCCTGAAATGGCTGAAATTATCGATCAAAGTAAAATATCTTCAACCAGCATTAAAATCTCTAAGAGATACTCAAAAGCACAGGTTAAACATTTTAACAATCCCTGCAGAAAATCTACTTCTGGTCAGAGATTTTAAGATTCAAGCACATTATTATGCTGCATGTAGAAACTGTTTCAAGGCAAAATAAAATTGAAAATATTAATTCTAAGACTATAGTTAGAAGATAGATCCTGGATAATCAGCAACTATTACAGTTAATGGGAAATAGGCAGCATGTAATATAACTTAGCTTCATCTACTTTGGCCCGTGCAGAATTTTAATAAATTTGATATGCTTACACACATCATTGTTAGACATTAAAGTATTTAGCAATGATTATCCAACATGGCAAGGGGCTTTCAGAAATGTCCAGCTTATTTTGTATAGTGACAGCCATTATTTAGGCTAGAGACCACTAAAAAAAAAAACAAGATATCAATTTTATACCATTTCCTTAGAATATTGTTTACAGAGAGTCTAAAATGTTCAACACCGCAAAACAAAATGGCCAGCCACACCCCAGACATTAAAATTACACAAGGCTGATGACTCAAAGTTGATCAAACTTGACTGCTACTTAATTCTCAAAATAATCTTCTGTTGCTTCCTCTAACTGGAAATGTGCCTGGTGGCTTATAACCATCCCAAATAACTAGAGGATTTAAAAAGTTACAAAACAAAAATATGCTATTCCATAGATCTGAAAACAGCTATCATGAAGCATCCACCAGGCTTGCTCTAAAATTACAGAATGCAAGATTTTAGTCAGCATTGCTGCTGGTTTTGGTTGACATGAAAAAAGATTAAATATGAGAATGTTTATTCATCACTTTTCATTGTTGAAGCACTGTTTATTTAAAATAAAAACACAGGACAGTCACACTCTAAGTGTGCACCAGAACACAGCAGATGCATGGGAACACCACCACCTGCAAGTTCCCCTCCAAGCCACACTACTTTCCTGACTTGGATCTATATTGCCATTCCTTCACTGTCGTTGGGTCAAAATCCTGGAACTCCCTTCCTAACAGCACTGTGGGTCTATCTACACCACATGGACTGCAGCAGTTCAAGAAGACAGCTCATCACCACCTACTCAAGGGCAATTAGGGATGGGCAATAAATGCTGGCCTAGCCAGCAACACTCACATTCCATGAATGAATAAAAAGATGACAAATTTTAGCCCAATTATACTTTCAATTGGGTTTGATATTATGCAGCATCTTATGTACAGTAATTAAGGTACTTGTCACATATATTGAAAGGGTATCATTTGAATTCTGACGGTCAAATTTAAAATGCTTTTCAAATTGTCTGGTCAGTTGCCTCCTGTTTTAATACATTTGACTTTTATAGCCCTTTGCTTATTAAACTATGCTTATTCCTACAAGTAAAACTGTTCTATAAAATGTACAGACATGCTTCGCCTGTAAGAAGCAGCATGGTTAGGAACATAGGAGCAGGAGTAAGCCATTCAGCCCATCGAGCTTGCTCCGCCATTCAATAGGGTCATGGCTGATCAGCCACTTCAATGCCTTTTTCCCTACACTAACCCCATATCCCATTATATGCTTGGTATTTAGAAATCTGTCAATCACTACTTTAAACATAATCAATGACTGAGCTTCCACAGCCCTCTGGGGTAGAGAATTCCAAAGATTCACAAACTTCTGAATCAAGAAATTTCTCATCTCTGCCCTTATTTTGAAACTGTGTCCCCTGGTTCTAGACTGCGCACCCCACCCCCACCCCACCCCCCCACAACCAGGGGAAGCATCTTACCTGCATCAACCCTGTCTATCCCTTTAAGTATTTTGTAGGTTTCAATGAGATCACCTCCCATTCTTCGAAACTCTAGAGAATACAGGCCCAGTTTCCCCAATCTCTCTTCATAGGACAGTCCCGCCATCCCAGGAACAAGTCTGGTGAACCTTCGTTGCATTCCCTCTATGGAAATAATATCCTTCCTAACGTAAGGGGACCAAAACCGCACACAGTACTCGAGACGCGGTCTAGCCAAGGCTCTATACAATTGAAGCAAGGCTGCGCTACTCCTGTACTCTCCTCTTGCAATAAAAGCTAACACACCATTAGCCTTCCTAATTCCTTGCTGCACTTGCATATTAGCTTTCAGTGACTTATTGACAAGGACACCCAGGTTCCATTGTACATCTACACTTTCTAATCTCTTACCATTTAACAAGCTCACCACCACCTTCTCAAGGGCAATTAGGGATGGGCAATAAATGCTGGCCTGGCCAGTGACACCCACATCCCATGAATGAATTTAAAAAAACTCTGCACATCTATTCCTCCTACCAAAATGGATAAACTTAAATTTTTCCACATTATATTCCATCTGCCACATTCTTGCCCACTCACTAAGTCTGTCCAAATCCCCTTGAAGCCACTTTGCATCTTCCTCACAACACACATTCCCAACTAGTTTTGAGTCATCTACAGATTTGGAAATATTACATTTGGTCCCCACATCCAAATCATATATATATATATAGTGAACAATTGGGGCCCCAAGTACAGATCCTTGCGGTACCCCAGTAGTCACAGCTTGCCAACGCAAGAATGGCCCATTTATTCCTACTCTGTTTTCTGCTTGTTAACCAATCCTTAATCCATGCCAGTATATTATCTCCTATCCCATGTGCTTTAATTTTGCTAACCAACCTCCTGTGGGGGACTTTATCAAAAGCCTTCTGAAAATTCAAGTACACTACATCCACCAACTCTCCTTCATCAATTCTGTTAGTAACATCCTCAAAAAACTCCATCAAGTTCGTCAAACGTGATTTCCCATTCATAAATCCATGTTGACTATGCCCAGTCAGATTATCCAAGTGTCCATTTATCACATCCTTTAGAATAGAGTCTAACATTTTCCCTACTACTGATGTAACTCTAACAGGTCTGTATTTTCCTGTTTTCTCTCTCCCTCCTTAAATAGTGGGGTGATATTTGCTACCTTCCAATCTGCAGGAACCGTTCCAGATTCTATAGAATTTTGGATGATCACCAATGCATCCACTATCTCCATAGATATCTCTTTCAACATTTTGGGATGTAGAATATCAGGTCCTGGGGACTTATCAACCTTCAGCCCCATTAATTTCTCCAATATAACATTCTTACTAATACTAATTTCCTTCATTTCCTCATTCTCCCTAGTCCCTTGGATCTCTAATTTTGGTTAAATAATAGATACAAACCATTTTAATCTATCTTAAAGAACATTGTTTATGATTACTCTCATTGACTTAAACGTGCAAGACCCAGATTGGGAGCGAGAGGCAGCATTATGATGAACGCGACTAAAAAAATTAAAAAGCTAGATGATTTTGAAGATCAGAAATGATGGCTAGAGAGGAAGGGCTGGGTTTTGTAGCCCCACCACTGGGAGCGGCAGCGGGCATGGAACATGGTGGCCATCCCCCATGGGACCCACGCTACCATGATTAAGCGGTGGATGGCCACTTTACTTACTTACAGCGGCCGCCCCCTACCCCCCAAACATGTGGCGGGGCAGCCTCAGTGACACTGTCACCTTTTGAAGGACAGGTAATGGCGCCATTTGTAAAAGGCTGCCAACCTTGCAAACAGCACACCATAATGCAGAATTCACCGCTTAACCTCCATACCCAACAGAGTGCAGAGTTCACCCATTTCCACCTCAATGGCGCCAGCTTTCCCTGGACGGGAAAGTGAAAGCGCATGAGTGCCACACATCGTGCTGAAGATCGGGGACTGAAGGTAAGATCACTGCGGTTTGCATTTTAATTCATGCAAAGGTGCGATGTCCCAGGCTGCCACAGAACTTCCCCCCTGCCAGGAAGATGGAGTCCGGAAATCCCGGTGTCAGGTTCCACGGCGGCTGCTGTTGCTCTGGTTTCCACCCACCACACCCCCCACCCACCCCCCCTCCCCCAACGACACCCCAAAACCAGACATCGGGATGCTAACGAAAATCAGCCCAAAATTTCTGTCTTTTAACATATGGGATTTAATGGAGAATATTGGGATATGGAGAAAGTCACTCAATTACTGGGGAAATGTGGCCCAAATTCTAAATATCCCCATAGTTTTCACTCCAAAGATATAAGAGGTCTTTCACCAATAATGATCATTAGGAATATAGTCTAGTCTCACTTAATTTTTTAGTATGTCATCCACATTTAACAATTCATGGTCCATCAAGACAGAAATTTATTACATGCTGGTACAGTAATTGCACATTAATATTGGGCAGACCTTATTTTTCAAAGAAAAACACCCAACTTTAAAGAAAAATCAACATTCAATGTAAAAATGCTGCAATAGTATAACCTCACCTGCACACAAAGAAACCTTCTGAAAACATGTTTTGACTTAAGATAAATTTGCTCTGCTTTCACCTTTTCAGAATGAGTAATTTTGTGGCAACTCCTGATCCACGCCACTAAAAGTAGCTATCGTTTGTATATTTGAATCATTTCCCAGGTCAGATCCCATTTTTGCTGCTTGTGATCACTCAAGCAAAATCACATCCTTGCAGCAATGTAGTCAATGATTGACAGCTTTACAAGTTGAATGGTCTTTGATCCTTTGAGAAATGCAAACATTTCGACATCAAAATGGGGGCGGGGGGCACACATTAAGTCCTTCTAAAATCAGACTGTCCACTTCTGTAATCCTGCTTTATAACAATTAACATTTGAAATAATTTTTACTAAAAAGCAAAATTCAGCTGAGAAAAGATTACATTTTGAAGAGTGCATAATGGCAAGCTACCAGTGCGAGGTTCCAGCTACTCCCCACAGGGAGGAAAGTCAATCACAGGGTTGTCATTATTCATTTTGAGGACTGATACCAATATACTACAGAACATAAAGTTATCTGATGCCAATATCCTAATAACATTATCTGTGATAGAATACTGATCCCTGTGCACAGGTGTTGTATTACTTGATGTTTTTAAATTTTTGAAAAACAAATTCCATCTGTTGTCCAAAGATGGAATGTGCAGTGCTAATCAAAGTACAGCTCAACAGTTTTACACTTGTTCAGTTTTCGCTTCATTGAAAAAAAACATTACAAACTGATTCAACTTGTGACTGGCTCTCTGTTTTGAATCTACCACTGTTTGGCCTGCATTTTTGCACTCAACCCTTACCCCATATTTCACCAAGCCCCTCACTCCCCCAACCCTATATTCTGTAACTTGTTGGCACACAGGAACAGCAAAGAACTGGAATCCTCAAGCTGCAATGGGAAGGTTAGACAGAACGTCCCGGTTCAAAGCAACAGTAGTGAAGAGTGGGAAAAGCAGTCAGTAACAGAGTAAAGGAAACTGATGAGGAAAGCCAGCAGGCTGCAGCAGCTTTTACTTCTATGGGTCAAGTTCCAGTTCTTCCCCTGAACAGACTCATATTGCAAGGGAACAGCTCTGTTTCCTAAACTCTGGCCAAGACTGCTGACAAAGCACCAATATAGCGACAATTTAGAAAATGCAGAAGCTTATTAGCAACATGATGGAGTCATATACCAAAGTGATAAGACGTGGCATCACATCTGCAATTCCCTAAATGGTAAGTCACTAATTATGGCATGTCAAGAGGGAGGTGCTAGCTACTTCCCACAGGGAGGAAAATCAATCACAGGGTTTTCATTAATCTCATTTAGATGACTGATGCCAATATGCTGCAGGGGAATTATATATATATATTAAAATATCACTGTTGAGCCAATACCCCAATGCAGCAATACACTTGTGTGATGCTCCAAAATCATCAGTTCAAATTGCCACAATAACAATCAGACCTATAATCACCAGCACTTCATCCTTATGTTAAAAGAGCTTAAAATATACACTATAGGTTCATATCAAGTTTGGAAGGGAAAAGGATGCTTCGCCCCAGATAAAATGAACGAAAACAAAAATTTCATATGCTCATTAAGCTTTACTGAAATCTTTTTGCCAGCACTGGAGTCGGTGAGTCATTCTGGCTGCTTTCAACAACGTTCCAGCAGCTGGATAAAAAGTAGCTAAATGAGGAAAAACACAACTGCAAAAATGATTTTTAGCTTTATCTCAAATTTTGGATACTTTCTGGGGTGAAGAGCTGGGATATTATAATTCATATGCCTGGAAGTTAGATTCAACTGAAATCAACCAACAAAATAATAGCCTCAAAGAAATAAAAACTCAATGTTCACTTTGTTCCTTGTTATGCCAAGAGACAGTCAGGCTTAATAAAATATTTTAAACAGTCTATACCAGTTGGCAAGTACTATTCGAATGCATTACATTTCAATTGTTTCAGGGCACTGCAGCTTTACAATATTTTCAAATGTGTAAACAAAAACATGAAATCAAATATCTTCATCAAGTCAGGAAAAGGATTAACTGTCTCTAGTGCCCAACAAGTTCAATTGTGAGAACATTTTCACAAAATTAGATACCAACTCCTAATTTTCATTTTAATTTTTAAAAGTTTGAAAATAAGAATATATGATCTAAAATGGAGAGATTGAGGGTGTATTTTATGTTGTTGGGAAGTGGTTTCAGTTGCTTATTTAATGAAGATAATATAACTAATCATGCTTTCAACCTGCCATTTGAATGCAATTCAGCAAGAGATGCAAGACCATCTCCAGTAGATAGTTTCCTATTTCCTTGGAGTTCACATCAAGTGTAGTGCAACTGCATTGAACCTCATAGAAACTTATAAATTTACTTTACAATCTGTATAATATTATGAAAAGGGACAAACTTCTTTCTAATCTCTCCTGATATTAAAAATCAGCCACTCAAGAAGTCCAGATACACATGTGCAGAACTCCTTTTTTCTTCTTCTTCTTTGGCCTCCATGTCTCGAGAGACAATGGATAAGCGCCTGGAGGTGGTCAGTGGTTTGTGAAGCAGCGCCTGGAGTGGCTATAAAGGCCAATTCTAAAGTGACAGACTCTTCCAAAGGTGCTGCACATAAAATTGGTTGTCGGGGCTGTTACACAGTTGGCTCTCTCCTTGCATTTGTCTTTTTTCCTGTCAACTGCTAAATCTCTTCAACTCGCCACACTTTGGCCCCGCCTTTATGGCTGTCCGCCAGCGGCGATCGCTGGCAACTCACTCCCACGACTTGTGATCAATGTCACAGGACTTCACGTCGCGTTTGCAGACGTCTTTAAAGCGAAGACATGGACGGCCGGTGGGTCTGATACCAGTGACGAGCTCGCTGTACAATGTGTCCTTGGGGATCCTGCCATCTTCCATGCGGCTCACACGGCCCAGCCATCTCAAGCACCGCTGGCTCAGTAGGGTGTATATGCTGGGGATGTTGGCCGCCTCGCTGCAAAGCAGATGTGGATCTAAAAGGGGAAATAGGGATAGCCGGAGGGACGCTGATATTGAGGAGGCCGTGCAGACTGTGGGCTGGCCTGCTCGCCAGGTTCACGATCCACTTGTTGACGAAGATGATGCAGATGGGAGCGAACAGGTGCACCGAGAGCCCGATTACCCTGATGAGGTCCTCTCTTAAGTGCTTTACTACTAACCAATTAATGAAGGTACCCCACCAGCATTCAGATCACTAAAGGACAATGGTGGGAGCTGATGAATGTTTTATTACCTGCACCCACCCCCTCCCCCCCCCCTCATGCCCCCCTCCCAGCTCACCCCCTCACACTCCCTTCCCCCCACCCCCTCCCCAGCTCCCCCGTCGCACCCCCTTGCCTCCACACCCCTCCCATCCCCTCACCCCCAGTATCCACCTAGCCCTGAGCAGGGGCCCTAACAACCCCACTGCCTTGTGGGCGTCTCGGGAAAGACCAAGGCTAAGAGAGTAAAACCCTAACAGAAAATCCAGAGCGGAACCCCGAAAGCAGATCTCCTTTATCACAAATAAAAACAAAAATTGCTGGACATGTTCAGCAACTCAGCAGCATTTGCGGAGAGAGAAACAATATTAAGGTTTACGAACATATGAATTAGGAGCAGGAGTAGACCACTTCGCCCCTCGAGCCTGCTCCGCCATTCAACAAGATCATGGCTGATCTGATTTGTAACCTCAACTCCACATTCCCACCTACCCCCAATAACCTTTCACCCCCTTGCTCATCAGGAATCTATCTACCTCTGCCTTAAAAATATTCAAAGACCCTGCGTCCACTGCCTTTTGAGGAAGAGAGTTCCAAAGAATCATGACCCTTTGGAAAAAAAAATCTCTCCTCATCTGTCTTAAATGGGCAATCCCTTATTTTTAAACAGTGACCTCTAGTTCTAGATTCTCCCACAAGGGGAAACATCCTTTCCACATCCATCCTGTCAAGAACCCTCAGGATCTTATATGTTTCAATTAAGTCGCCTCTTACTCTTCTAAACTCCAGTGGATACACGCCTAGCCTGTCCAAACTTTCCTCACAAGACACCTGGAACGAGGTTATTAGTCCAGTAAGCCTTCTCTAAACTGCTTCCAACGCATTTATATCCTTCCTTAAATAAGGAAACCAATACTGTACACAATACTCTAGATGTGGTCTCACCAATGCCCTGTATAAATGAAGCATAACCTCCCTACTTTTGTATTCAATTCCCCTCACAATAAATAGCAGAGAAAGAGCAGGAAGGCAGCGCAGGAGTCCCCTGCGGTCATCTCCCTCCAAAACAAGTATACCGTTTTGGATACTGTTGAGGGAGATGGCTCACCAGGGGAAGGCAGCAGTAGCCAGGTCCATGGCACCGTGGCTGGCTCTGCTGCTCAGAAGGGCGGGAAAAAGAGTGGAAGGGCTATAGTCGTAGGGGATTCGATTGTAAGGGGAGTAGACAGGCGGTTCTGTGGTCGAAAACGAGGCTCCCGAATGGTATGTTGCCTCCCAGGTGCACGGGTCAGGGATGTCTCAGATCGGCTGCAGAACATTCTAAAGGGGGAGGGTGAACAGCCAGTTGTCATTGTGCACATAGGCACTAATGATATAGGTAAAAAACGGGATGAGGTCCTACAAGCAGAGTTTAGGGAGTTAGGAGCCAAGTTAAAAAGTAGGACCTCAGAGGTAGTAATCTCAGGATTACTACCAGTGCCACGTGATAGTCAGAGTAAAAATGAAAGAATAGTCAGGATGAATGCGTGGCTTGAGAGATGGTGCAGGAAGGAGGGGTTCAGATTTTTGGGACATTGGGACCGGTTCTGGGGGAGGTGGGACTATTACAAATTGGACGGTCTACACCTGGGCAGGACTGGAACCAATGTCCTTGGAGGTGCTTTTGCTAACGCTGTTGGGGAGGGTTTAAACTAATGTGGCAGGGGGATGGGAACCAATTGAGGTCAGTTGACAGTGAGGAGGTAGTAACAAAAGCCTGTAAGAAACTAGATAATGAAGTCAGTGTGACTAAGGGGAAGAGCAGGCAGGGAGCAGATGATGAATATAAAGGGACTGGTGGTCTGAGGTGCATTTGCTTTAATGCAAGAAGTGTAGCTGGTAAGGCAGATGAACTTAGGGCTTGGATTAGTACCTGGGAGTATGATGTTATTGCTATTACTGAGACTTGGTTGAGGGAAGGGCATGATTGGCAACTAAATATCCCAGGATATCGATGCTTCAGGCGGGATAGAGAGGGAGGTAAAAGGGGTGGAGGAGTTGCATTACTGGTCAAAGAGGATATCACAGCTGTGCTGAAGGAGGGCACTATGGAGGACTCGAACAGTGAGGCAATATGGACAGAACTCAGAAATAGGAAGGGTGCGGTAACAATGTTGGGGCTGTACTACAGGCCTCCCAACAGCGAGCGTGAGATAGAGGTACAAATATGTAAACAGATTATGGAAAGATGTAGGAGCAACAGGGTGGTGGTGATAGGAGATTTTAATTTTCCCAACATTGACTGGGATTCGCTTAATGTTAGAGGTCCAGATGGAGCAGAATTTGTAAGGAGCATCCAGGAGGGTTTTCTAGAGCAGTATGTAAATAGTCCAACTCGGGAAGGGGCCATACTGGACCTGGTGTTGGGGAATGAGCCCGGCCAGGTTGTTGAAGTTTCAGTAGGGGACTACTTTGGGAATAGTGATCACAATTCCGTAAGCTTTAAAATACTCATGGACAAAGACGAGAGTGGTCCTAAAGGAAGAGTGCTAAATTGGGGGAAGGCCAACTATACCAAAATTCGGCAGGAGCTGGGAAATGTAGATTGGGAGCAGCTGTTTGAAGGTAAATCCACATGTGATATGTGGGAGGCTTTTAAAGAGAGGTTGATTAGCGTGCAGGAGAGACATGTTCCTGTGAAAATGAGGGATAGAAATGGCAAGATTAGGGAACCATGGATGACAGGTGAAATTGTGAGACTAGCTAAGAGGAAAAAGGAAGCATACATAAGGTCTAGGCGGCTGATGAAAGACGAAGCTTTGAAAGAATATCGGGAATGTAGGACCAATCTGAAACGAGGAATTAAGAGGGCTAAAAGGGGTCATGAAATATCTTTAGCAAACAGGGTTAAGGAAAATCCCAAAGCCTTTTATTCATATATAAGGAGAAAGAGGGTATCTAGAGAAAGGATTGGCCCACTAAAGGACAAAGGAGGAATGTTATGCTTGGACTCAGAGAAAATGGGTGAGATTCTAAACGAGTACTTTGCATCGGTATTCACCGAGGAGAGGGACATGACGGATGTTGAGGTTAGGAACAGATGTTTGATTACTCTAGGTCAAGTCGGCATAAGGAGGGAGGAAGTGTTGGGTATTCTAAAGGGCATTAAGGTGGACAAGTCCCCAGGTCCGGATGGGATCTATCCCAGGTTACTGAGGGAAGCGAGAGAGGAAATAGCTGGGGCCTTAACAGATATCTTTGCAGCATCCTTAAACACGGGTGAGGTCCCGGAGGACTGGAGAATTGCTAATGTTGTCCCCTTGTTTAAGAAGGGTAGCAGGGATAATCCAGGTAATTATAGACCGGTGAGCCTGACGTCAGTGGTAGGGAAGCTGCTGGAGAAGATACTGAGGGACAGGATCTATTCCCATTTGGAAGAAAATGGGCTCATCAGTGATAGGCAACATGGTTTTGTGCAGGGAAGGTCATGTCTTACCAACTTAATAGAATTCTTTGAGGAAGTGACAAAGTTGATTGATGACGGAAGGGCTGTCGATGTCATATACATGGACTTCAGTAAGGCGTTTGATAAGGTTCCCCATGGCAGGCTGATGGAGAAAGTGAAGGCGCTTGGGGTCCAAGGTGTACTAGCTAGATGGATAAAGAACTGGCTGGGCAACAGGAGACAGAGAGTAGCAGTAGAAGGGAGTTTCTCAAAATGGA